>NC_091442.1:15801560-16028914 GCF_964237555.1 Oryctolagus cuniculus | reverse complement strand
AGCTGCTCTCATACCAACGATGTTTCTTAGGAGCCTCACCAACACAGAGCAGATGTCTGAGAGATCACTTGTTTTTCTTTGATTTGTCAAAGCTCTTCCAGTATCAATGATACCAATTATTTGTACATACATTTGCCTAGTATCAAAGCTCAGTTTGATGTGAATCTTTTTATCGTGTTTATAATATTTGGGGATAACTATTAAATATTTTTCTTGATTGCTTTTGCCTTTCATGGTTTCATCAGAAAACCAGCCTACTCCCAGGTGCTATTTAAATATTCACTGATGCAAGACATGTCTTGGATGCGCTCTGATTTTCACATTTAACTGAAATGTGTTACATTCATCTGGAATACATTTTGTTATGAAATAAGGACCACTTAAACTTGGCTCACACTCTCCCTGTCTGGGTTTGCCATTTTGATTTAATCTTGACTCATCCCACTAATTGGCACTGCTGTTTGTCTACAATGCACAGATACTAGCATACACATACACTTGTGTACACACACACACCCCACACACACATCCCTATTGGGCATATTTTGTTCTACTGACAATCTGCCTCTTCCTGGATTAGTACATGCAATTTAGACTATTGTAATTTGAAGATATATTCCTAAAACACTGAAGTAAAGGTTTACCCTTACTATTCTATTTCAAAACGTGCTTAATGATCTGTGCCTGTTTTTCCAGATGAAATTTAAAAACACATGAGAATATTGCTTATAAATTTATTCTGAATTATACTACAAATTTTAAATTAAATCACAATCCTTAAAATATCAACTGTTTCTATCCGAGAATCTCCTTCCCCCCTTCCTTTCCCAGTTTTTCTTAACAGCTTCCTTCACAAGTTCCTGCACATTGCCTTTCTAGCTAATTCCTCAGCCTTTTCAATTTTTGCTGCCTTTACAGAATTAACCCTTGTATATTACATTTTCTATCTGGTTATTGCTAGGATTTAGGAAATTATGACTTTTGTATATTTATTCCCTAACTAGTCACCTTACTGGATTCTTTTATTGGATTCTAATAGGTTCTCAGTTATTTCTCTTGGGCTTTTGGTAGGTAACATCCTCTGCAAGTGATAGCTTTCTATCTCTCATCATCACACCTCCCATTCTACAAGGAGCCCCTGATGACATGTTCAACAATTTTAGTGATCATGCACCTGCTTGTCTACACCGGGGGTGCTGGGGGCCGTCAGGCTCTGTCACATTGAGCAAGCAGCTTTCTGGGTCTTTTTAGGATGACAAACACTTCCTCTCCTGCTGACAGAGACACAGCCTCTACCCTGCCCACACTACCACCCTCCCCTGCTGGCGGGGATGCAGTCTCTACCCTGCCCACACTACCACCCTCTCCTGCTGACGGAGATGGCATCTACCCTGTCCACACTACCACCCTCTCCTGCTGACGGAGATGGCATCTACCCTGCCCACACTACCACCCTCTCCTGCTGACGGAGATGGCATCTACCCTGTCCACACTACCACCCTCTCCTGCTGACGGAGATGGCATCTACCCTGTCCACACTACCACCCTCCCCTGCTGACGGAGATGGCATCTACCCTGTCCACACTACCATCCTCCCCTGCTGACAGAGACACAGCCTCTACCCTGTCCACACTACCACCCTCCCCAGCTGACGGAGATACAGCCTCTACCCCACTCTCTGCTGAGAGGCAGGCCTCTGGGGTCTGCATCTTCCACCCTCGGTGATCCTCTGCCTTCGGCTGGGACTGGTCAAGGAAGACACTGATGGAAGATGGGAGGTGGCTGTGCTCCTCTCTGGACTGTGGGAAGCCCCTTGCTTCCATCCCCTACTTCTTTCCTTTACCCTGAAGGGTAGTAATGGCTTCCTGCCACTGCCACACCGCCGGTTAATTCCCTTAATCCTAAACCACAATCTATCCCATTAACCTCTACTTAAATCAGTCATCTGTTACATGTTTCTCTACCAGACTTTCCCTAATTGATGGACAAATTAGCACCCACTGTCAAATATCTCCAAATATTTTTTGACATCTCCACGTAATTAAAATATTCTTCTCCTTTGTAACATTAATGTGACATTTAATCATTCATGCATTCATTTAAGGGAAACATTTCGTCTACTAGGTGTTGGCAGCTGTAGTAAAAATGAAGTTATAACAGAAAAATAAGTAAAACAGAAACAGATGAACACACAAGAAAATAATATAATGCCTACATATGACAGTAAGGATTACAAGACTGTTGTGATCAAAAATAATAAGAGTATACATACATAAAAAGGATGTTCAGGGAATATTTCTCACACAAGGAGACATTTATAGAGAAAGAGGTGGGGAGAACATTTAGCAGGTGCAAAGGCCCAGAGGGATGAAAGAATCTGACCAAATGCCACCAAGAAGGGGGAGTGTGGCAGAGAACACGAGTGCACAAGGTGCAGGAGTTAGGTCCACGCTGTCCAACAGAAATACGAATACAGCACAAGTTATGCTTGTAATTTTAAACTTTCTACCCGTCACATTAAAAAAGGTAAAAAGTTGGGGCCGGCACTGTGGCGCAGCGGGTTAAAGCCCTGGCCTGAAGCACTGGCATCCCATATGGGTGCTGGTTCTAGTCCCGGTTGCTCCTCTTCCGATACAGCTCTCTGCTATGGCCTGGAAAAGCAGTAGAAGATGGCCCAAGTCCTTGGGCTCCTGCACCCACGTGGGAGACCCGGAAGAAGCTCCTGGCTCCTGGCAGCTCTGGCCATTGTGGTCATCTGGGAAGTGAACCAGTGGATGGAAGACCTCACTCTCTATCTCTACCTCTCTCAATAACTGTCTTTCAAATAAAAAAAATCTTTAAAAAAAGGTAAAAAGAAAAAGATGAAATTAATTTAAATGTATTTCTATTTTTAAAATACATCTAAAATACTCTTTTCAATATTTAAACAACACAAAAATTAGTAGAATTTTTTTAGACTAAGTCTTTAACATTTGGTATTATTTTATTCTCAGAGCACATCTCAATTTGGACTGGCCACACTTCCAGCACTCAACAGCACCTTGGGCTTAGCGGCTGCTGTAACTGACAGCACAAGGCTACAAGACATGCATCAGATTGAATGACAAGGCTCCCCCTGGGTGGGAGGAACGGGACATGAGAGATTCACGTCTACCGCTCCCAGCATCACGTCCGGCACACAGTAGGTCCTCAGAGAGTTTCTGTCACACAGAATGACAGCGGCACTGCGGACAAGATGCCAGGTCCCTGAAGCAGAGAGGCAGCACCAGCACCTCAGGCACCAGTGCTGGGAAAGTGGTCTCCTGTGGTCCTCAGCCAGGAGAGGAAGTTGGGGTCCACCTGCTGGGTGTCCTACTGTGGGGGCTGGTCGGGGCCACCTCTCCCACTGCTGGGGTGCTTAGCACAGCTGCTCCCTTAATTCAGAAAGATCACAAGGCACCATATGCCAGAGAGCAGGAAGGAGGGAGCCCATTAGCATTCATTGTGCACAGCTTTTCACTCAGAAAAGCACCTCGAATGTGCCGATCTGCATTGCTTTGCTTCATTTTTCAACATTCATGAGTGTAATTGCATTTATTTTTCTCGTCAAGACTGCAAAACAAGTGATAATTTACTCTATTACAGCCCATATTGGCTGGGTTTACAGCCACAACAGTTCTAATCCGCCCTCTGAGGGGCTGGGTGGGGAGTCAGCAAGCCGTCTTTCCAGCTGACGGCACCACGTTGCTTTGGTGCACCACGTTGTTGCTTTGGTGCAGGAAGCTTGGGCTCAGCTGCTCTTCAAGGTCATGGCAACAGTGGCAACAGTGAGCCCTACAGAGACACTGAGCTCTCAAAGCAGGTTCACCTCCACCACCCTGACTTCTTAGGTGAGGCAGACATGTGCTCCCACTCCCGCCTCATAGAAGAAGACACCCAGGTTCAGAGAGGTCCTCCCTGTGCTTTGCTCCTGATGCTCTGACAAGCCTGACTTCCAGCATGAGCTCCTGGAGTTCAGTTGGTGGGAAAGAAGGAGGCGTGACCTTAACATTCTGTTAACCCAAAGTACCTAACAAAGTACTGTGTTAACCCAAAGTAACGTTTTGGGAGCGGGAAGCACCAAGGAGAGAGACCTCCTTGCACTTGTAACACAGAACGCTGACTTGCAGGAGAGATTTGGAACGGGGCTCCACACTCCTGCTGGACGGTCCACCCAGACTGGGCTTGGTCTGTTAACCTCTCGAAATGAGAGGGGAAGTGTGGTGCAGCCTTGGATCTGGAGAGCGCTCTCTGCAGAAGTTTTCTTCCTTGTGAAAACAGAAGCCAAGTTCACAGGGATGTTCGCGAGCAGCTTTGTAGCTGATCAGTAAGGACCCACCCTGAAAGCTTACAGATTTGTTAAACTCACTTCCGACGTAGGCTCGTGGGCGCTAGGAAGACCCTCACCTTTACCTCTACGGTTTCAGGAAGGAGCCAACTCCACCCTCCAACCTTGCTCCTTGCTCCCTAATTACACAACACAGGAATGGGGGCGGGGAGAGAAACAGGAAGCGCTGATCCTACCTTAACATCTTGAGTGAAAGGAGCTGACCATCCCAAACTTCCCATTCTGGCCACCCACCAGCCGCGGCTGCTGTGACACCTCGTCACTCTGCATAAGGCTGAGTCACACCTCGCCAGCTCTCGCCAAACGAGACATGAGGGCCAAGCGAGTCACTGCAGAGTCTGAAGAGGTGGGAACTGGTTTGGGCTCCTGAAGTCCCTCCAGCCACCTGGCCAGGTGCAGCAGTGCACGGGGCACCTTTTTCAGCACTCCCTGTCCTTCTTTGCAGACTGCATTCCAGCCAGGGCCCGGCGTCCCCATACACACCTCCGGCAAGCAAGACCCCTTGTGCGAGCTCTGCCACCCTAGGGCACAGCTAAAATGACCAGGCCTGGCCCCTCTGGGGGCTGCTGCTGAGTGCCAACAGACATGGTGAATAAGGGCCCTCTGACAGTTACTCAGTGCCTGGGGGATCAAAGACCAGCCAGGGGTGGTCAATGTCAGAGCCCCCAGCCACCATCTGATGTCACAGCACATTTTGCACACATGCACACAGTTCAGGCCTCCCTAGGGACTTTCAGGTCTGAGCCAGGAAAAAGGCCCACAGGGTAGAACTGCCATGTGCCTGCACACCAAGCATTTTGTCCTGTGTTTTCCCATGTGCTATGCCACTTATGTTGAAAAGATTTCTATATGTGGAAGGGAGAGTGACACTGACGGGGAGAGGGAGAGATCCTCTATCCACTGGCTCACTCCCCAAAGATCCGAAACAAAAAAGGCTGGGCCAGGGAAAACCAGGTCCAGGAGCTGCATCTGGGACTCCCATGTGGGTGACAGGAACCCCAGTAACTTGACCAATCATCTGCTGACCCCCAGACACGTTAGCGAGAAGCTGGACTGAAAGGAGAGGCGGGACTCAGTTCCAGACCCTCCAGTATGGGATGTGAGGCCTGCAAGCATCCGCTGCACCACAACGCCCTCCCCCTATCCATCCCAACTGGGTGACCTGCATTTCACAGACGAGAGAAAACCTTGAGTCATAGAGAAATGCAACAGCATCGCTCACACTACCCCCTTGCAAGTCTGCTGTCCGTGGTGGCCATGAACTTTGAATGAGTGGACACTTCTACTGCCCTTCCGGAAAGTCGAGTATACAGAGAATAAAGACAAAAGTGAATGAAGTTTCATTCTTCATGCAGAAAACCAGCTTTTTTTTTTAATTCAGGCAAAAAACCTTTTTGTTATTCTTTTCCATGCTGCAAAGTCTAAAACTTTAGTACAAAATCTAAAAATTAGGCTTGTAAAGCTGACTTTGTGCTTGACATGGTCAAAATGAGATAATTGCTTCATTCAGCGTGTTAAATGAAGTTTTCCCTCTAATTGTTTCTACCACCCATAAAAGAAAACAGAGACTGATTTTCAAGAGGTTGGAACAAAACTCAGGGTGGCCCTCCGGCCTCTCAGCTCCCGAGCATTCTGTGCCACCACCTCCACACGCCTTGAGGCTCCCTTACTCCTGAATGATGCGCCTTTCCATGAGGTCCCTGATTGCAGGAACGAACAAATGGTGCCACAGCAGAATTTTTTTTTTTTTTTTTTGACAGGCAGAGTGGACAGTGAGAGAGAGAGACAGAGAGAAAGGTCTTCCTTTTGCTGTTGGTTCACCCTCCAATGGCCGCCACGGCCAGCACACTGCGCCAATCCAAAGCCAGGAGCCAGGTGCTTCCTCCTGGTCTCCCATGTGGGTGCAGGGCCCAAGCACTTGGGACATCCTCCACTGCACTCCCTGGCCTCAGCAGAGAGCTGGACTGGAAGAGGAGCAACCGGGAAAGAATCCGGTGCCACAGGCGGAGGATTAGCCTATTGAGCCTCGGTGCCGGCCACCACAGCAGAATTCTACAGGGCCTGCATGCCTTCAGAGTTAGAACTGATGGGTGTCATACCAAATCAGGGCCTCTCATTGTGCAGGGAAGGCCACTGAGGCTCAGAGGAACCACCCGTCCTGCTCTGAGCCACACGGCAGGTCAGCAGCACAGCAGGTCCTGGACCAGGCCTCCTGAGACCTGCTCGGCATCACGCTCCGAAAGCAAGAACGCACTTCAGCCATGGCAGATTCTCTATTCCTCTTAAGCCTATCTGCAAGTATCCAGATGTTTCATCACCACCTAACTCACGAATGCAGGCTTAATTCTGAGGGTACACTGGCTGTTGGAGCCGGTTCTAGGAGCTGAGGACGTGTAGCTGTGAACAGGGAAGTTGATTCCTGCTCTGATGGAGCATATATTTCATTGAGAGAGGCATGAGATGCAAAATTATGTAGTGTCAGGGCCTGGTAGCATCAGGCAATTCTGAGACCCAGTGGGCCCCAGGGCAGTAGTGATGCCGAGGGGGCGGCCAAGGGAATCGGGTACAGGAAGGACTGCAGAAGAATGGGCAACAGAGCCCTAAAGACAAGGGTTCCAAGGTACAACCTCTGCCAGGGAAGGGAAAATGGGCCAGGGGCTCCCGGTAGAACACAGACTTGCTCGCCCTCCTCTCTGAACAAGTCCTCCCACTTCCTCCCCAGGCTCTTGTTCTCCACTTGCGGCCCAGAGTGTGTGAACGTCCAGAGTTCTCGCTGCCCTCTGCTATTCTTACTCTCCTGGGACTCTGGAACCCAGCCTTGACCCATGTGCTAGTTTCCTAACCCCCCACTGATTCTCAAATCGAACATTCACTAAAACCATGTGCTGTCTCCCGGGCCCCATCCCAGTGCCACACAAGGACTGGGGCAAGCAATCAGGTTTCTAAAAACACACAGGGTGATCCAGATGCCAGTGTCAGGTCTGCCCGCTTACTGGGACCCAGGGCCCGGTGAGCATCAGGAGCTTAATCAATATGTGCACTTGCTGGCTGGAGCCGCGGCTCACTAGGCTAATCCTCCGCCTTGCGGTGCCGGCACACCAGGTTCTAGTCCCGGTCGGGGCGCCGGATTCTGTCCCGGTTGCCCCTCTTCCAGGCCAGCTCTCTGCTGTGGCCCGGGAGTGCAGTGGAGGATGGCCCAGGTGCTTGGGCCCTGCACCCCATGGGAGACCAGACCAGGAAAAGCACCTGGCTCCTGGCTCCTGCCATCGGATCAGCGCGGTGCACCGGCCGCAGCACACTGGCCATGGCGGCCATTGGAGAGTGAACCAACGGCAAAAGGAAGACCTTTCTTTCTGTCTCTCTCTCTCACTGTCCACTCTGCCTGTCAAAAAAAAAAAAATAATAAAATAAAATAAATAAATAAATATGTGCACTTGCTAAGTGCTCAGCATTCTGAACACAGCCTCCGGTGCTTGCCACAAGCGTCCCAGCCACGTGCAGCACCACCTAAGGAATGCAGGTACCACACAGATGAGGAGCTGTAGCCCACACAGCCAGTCCAGAGACAACTTCTGAGAGTCATAGCCTGACTACAGGTCCAAAGCCAGAGTCCTTGTTCATCTCTTTCACCAGCCTCCTTCCCTCCTCTCCATCCCCGCAGCCAGTGCCCCTATGGGGGGTTTATCAGCTCTCTCAGTCCACTGCTGCAGCCTCCCCGCCCTCAGACTCCCTGCTCTGAGCTGCCTTCTACACGGGCCACCTAGTGGAGGTCCTCACATGCATCTGAGCCAACATCTCCCCTGCTTGGGCTCTGAACAGCTGTCTCTCTTACGACCCAAACTCCTAAAGCCTGAGATCCTTCAAGTTCTGACTCCAATGTCCCTTATCATTAGGTCCCCCTCACCACCATGACCAATGCACCCTACTGTCCAGAGTAGCAATGTTGTCATAAGTACAGATATGAATATTCGCTTCTGCCACCTTCTGTGATCCTGGATAAGTTACTCAGCCTCTTTGAGCCCCACTTTCCATGCGTGCAAACAGAACTAATCATAGCAGCTGCTTTAAAAGGTTGTTGTGGTTATTTGTAATCAAAGGGAGACGACAACTCTAAAGCACTCACCACAGTGCCATGGAAGCAGCAGCTTCTAAATTGTCACCAAGTACTATCACTTATCATCCTGTTGTGAACTCCTTGTTAGTCCCTGCACAAACCACATAGTTTGAGGTATCTGAATCCACAAAGACTCCCCCTGGTACCAGAAAGCCCCCCGTTAGGATGCTGGCCTGACTATGGGGCAGGATAGCAAGAGCAGCCATAAAACACCTATCACTGTGCAGGTTACTTTGCATCAATCACTTGAGTTAATGTCCCACGGGATTCCCGTGAGCCTCTTGTACTGTTATCCTCTTTATATAGACAGGGAGCATGTGGCTCAGAGACAGTACCAAGGCAGCCCCAGATCACACCACTGGGAGTCCAATCCCTATCAGACTGATTTGAAAATTCACACTCATGCTGCAGGCCAAGCGAGCACACAGTTCTTCACGCCCTTGAGGCACACAAACTGAAATTCTGTTTTGGCATCTTGCATCGTCCCTACTCTTCTATGTTCTCTCGCATATCCTGGGGCTGGAAGTCTAGAAATCAACACCTTCACGTTCCAGTTTCTTCTGCACCAGTGAGAGATTCTCAAAGAATCTGGAAAGTGGAAAAGGAGCAGGAGCCACCGTGATTCAATGGCCAGAATGGAGTGGCCTGTGGTCTTTGACAGAAGACAGACATGTCACATGATCAAGAGATCTTAGAGTCCTGGAATCACCACTTGGGTACTGCGGTAGCTGAGATCTTTGAGGGAGGGTCCCTGAAATTCTGGCACACTAGTGTTCTGAACACCAACAGTGGGTTTCCATAAATCAGCTCTCACAGCTTCCAAACATTTATCATTTTTTGATGGTTTTGTTTCTTCTTTGTTCTAAGAGACAAACATTGTTATTCAGCTTTGCTGAATATTTTCACAAAGATGCTTCTATTGTTTTACCTTAATAATTATTTTTAACTAGCAGTAAAAATACATAATATAAAATTTACCATCTGAACCAGTTTTAAGTACACAGGTCCACAGTGCTAACAATTTTCACATTATTGGACAATAAATTTCTGCAACTTTTTTCATCTTGAAAAACTGAAACTCCACATTTATTTGCTATAGTTGGAGCATATGCATCCCTCCAAAATTCAGATGTTAGAACTGAAACTCCAACATGGTGGTGTTAAGGGGTGAGGCCTCTAGGAGGCCAGTAATCGAGGGGGCGGAGTTCTGAGGGGGTTATCGACCTTACAAAAGGGCTGGGAGAAGCTAGGTAGGCCCTTTTCCCCATTCCACCATGCAAGGACCTAACATTCCAGGCCCCATATGGAAAAAGAGATGGGACCCCCAACAGACACCAAACCTGCCAGCACCTTGACTTGGACGTCCTGGCCTCCAGAACTATGAGATCATTAACTTCTATTATGATTTACCCATTTTTCAGATTTTTGTCCCAATAGCACTAGTGGACTAAAACAACGATCAGTACTAAGAAAGAGGGGCGTTGCTGCAGCAAATACCTAAAAATGTGGAAGCAGCTTTGAAACTGGGTGATGGGTACAGCCTGGAAGAATTTAGAGGTACATGCTAGAAAAACTCTGGGTACCTGTGAAGACACATTAAGGCTAAGTATGGTAAGGGCTGAGTTAGACAAAGGGAGCTACTGAGGGAGCGCAAATCTTGGAGATGACCCAAGCAGTCATGAACAGAATGTTGTCTGAAATGAGAATGTCAAAGGCAATTCTGGTGGTGGGCATTTGACACAGTGGTTTCGATGCCACTTAGGGTGCCAATGTCACATATCACAGTGCCCAGGTCAAGTCCTAACTTCCCCTCTGATTCCTCCTGCCAATGCACACCCAGGCAGGCATCAGGTAACGGCTCAAGTACTTGGAATCCTGCCACACACCTGCATTGAGTGAGTGTCTGCCTCCTGGCTTGAGCCTGGTCCAGGCTCAGGTGATGTAGGCATTTGGGGAGTGGTTCAATGGATGGGAGATCTGTCTGCCTCTTTCCCTGTTTCATTCAAATAAGTTTTTTTTTTTTTTAAGACAGTTTGATGAGGCCTCTGGTGAAAATGAGGAGCAGGATTCTGAAACCAGAGGGAAGGCCACCCTTGTTAGAAAGTGGCAAAGAACTGAGTGTGCCCATGTCCTAATGCTCTGTGATGAACCAGCACATCTGGCAGAAGAAATACAGGGGCAAAGAGTCGAAGGTGCTTCGTGCCTTGTCTTGACTGCTTATGGTAAAAAGCAAACACAGAAATGAATTAAAAATGGAAGTTATAAATCAAATGGAAAGAGAACTTACAGACCAGCAAAACTCTTGGCCTGGCCAGGTTGTCAAGATGTGGCCAGTAGAGAATACCTAGAGCGTGGCCAGGTAAACACTTAGCAAGGAGACTGATACAGATCTAAGGAAGCCACGAGACAATGGGAGAATGATCCTAAAGGTATTCTGGAGATCTTCAAGGTTGTCACAGTCCCACCCATCACAGACTCAGAGTGCCAGGGCCCTATGCACTTGCAGGGCTTTAATATATCACTTTTGGGCTACTGCAAGTCTCTGCTCCCTGAATCCCTGAATTCTGAAGAAGTGCTCTTTGGCTCCCCCAGCTGTGGTTCAGTTGCGGCCCAGGCTGCCCCCTCCAGAAGACAGAAGTGATAAACCATGGTAGCAGCCACAGGGAGCTACCCATGCAGGTGTACAAAACGTATTAAGTTGGGAAGGCAGGGCTACCTCAATGTAGATTTTAAAGGATGCCCTGGGGAGCAGAGAACTGTCACAGAGTGGAGACACCATAGAGAACAGCCTCTAGGGCAATGCCCAGTAGAGTAGTGGGGTTAGGGTCACTGCAGGGAAACCCAGTAGGACAATGCTTACTTGAGACAGGGAGCAGGGCAACTGCTAGAACCCTTAGAGCCATCAGCCTGCTGGAGTCGCTGGCAATTCAACGCTAACCACTAAGATACACTACATGGGGTGTACCCAGTAAAGCCATGGAGGTGGGGCTGAGTGGGAACCTGGGGACCCAACTCCTACCTCTGGCACGTCCAGGAGATAGGACCTGAAATCAAAGCTTAATTCTCAAGATTTAATGGCGCTTACCTTTTCAGGTTTTGACATTACTTGAGACCCATTGTCCCTTTTTACTTACTTCTTTTAAACTAGGAATGCCCACCCTATACCTGCCCTCAATACTGCATTTTAGAAGCACACAGTTTGATTTCTCAGGTTCATGGCTGGAGAGCAATTCCCTCAGAATGACTCCTCCTTGATTGTAACCCATAACTAACCAAGCAGAGACTGTGTGGACTTAGCCGTTAAAGAATGAATTAAGAGTTCAGGGGTTACTGCAATGAAATGAGTACTTTATATGTGAGAAGGACGTGCAGTTTGGGTGTCAGTGGCAGAAGGCTATGGTTTGAATGATGTATGTATTCTTCCAAAATTCACAGACTGAAACTTAAAACCAGCCTGACAGTAGTCAGAGGGCGGGATTTCAGGAAATGGTCACATCCTGAGAACAGAACCTTCATGGGTAGGATCAGTGACGTCACACAAGTGCTGGAGGGAACCAAGTAGATCAGCCTTCTCCTTATGCCTTATGCACCATCTGGGAGGCAGGGACTGGATCCTCACCAGACACCAAACCTGACGGTGGCTTGACCTTCAACCGCCCAGCTTCCAGAACTCAGGTAAATGACTGCCAGTATTTGTAAGCCACACATTATGTGACATACTGTTACAGCAGCATAAACAGACTAGGACCCCACTGCACAACAACTCCCTATTCCCCCTTCCCCTAGTTCCTGGCAGTCACCATTCCATTCTCTGTATCTGGGAGTATGAGTACTCTAGTACCGCATATGAGCACAAGCGTACAGCTCATGTCTCCCTTCCATGGGTTTATTTCACTTGCATTGTGTCTTCAAGTTCATCCATGTTGCAGCATATCTCAAGTCTTCCTTACTTTTTAAACCTGATTGATGTTGCACTGTATGTATATACCATATTTTCTGTATCTGTTCATCATTGATGGACTTTTGGGTTGCTCCTACCTCTTGTGTATTATAAAAAATGCTATAATGAACATGGGTGTCTAAATATTTCTTAAGGGGCCAGCATTGTGGCTCAGCAGGTTAAGCCACTGCCTACGGTGATGGCATCCCATTTCAGAATGCCAGTTCAAGTCCTGGCTGCTCCACTTCTTTTTTTATTTTTTTTTAAAGATTTATTTACTGGGGTCAGGGCCGTGGCTCACTTGGTTAATCCTCCGCCTGCAGCGCCAGCATCCCATATGGGCACCGGTTCTATTCCCGGTTGCTCTTCTTCCAGTCCAGCTCTCTGCTATGGCCCAGGAGGGCAGGGGAGGATGGCCCAAGTATTTGGGCTCCTGCACTTGCATCAGAGACCAAGAAGAAGCACCTGGCTCCTGGCTTCAGATCGACGCAGCACTGGCCATGGTAGCCATTTGGGGAGTGAACAAACGGAAGGAAAACCTTTCTCTCTGTCTTTCTCTCTCACTGTCTATAACTCTACCTGTCAAAATTAAATTAAATTAAATTAAATTTAAAAAAAAAGATTTATTTATTCTACTTGAAAGTCACAGTTTCACAGAGAGAGAAGAAGAGGCAGAGAGAGAGCCTTCCATCCGCTGGTTCACTCCCCAGATGGCCGCGCCGATCTGAAGCCAGGAGCCAGGAGATTCTTCCAGGTCTCCCATACAGGTGCAGGGGCCCAAGGACTTGGGTCCTCTTCTACTGCTTTTCCATCCCATAGCAGAGAGCTGGATCAGAAGTGGAGCAGCCCAGTCTCGAACCAGTGCCCATATGTGATGCTGGCGCTGCAGGCAGGGGCTTTACCCACTACACCACAGCGCCAGCCCCGGATGCTCCACTTCTGATCCACCTTCCAGCTGGTGTGCCTGGGAAGACAGCAAAAGATGGTCCAAGTACTTGGGAGATCTGGATGGAGTTCCTGGCTCCTGGCTTCAGCTTGGCACAGCCTGGGTTGTAACAGCCATTTGGGGAGGAAACCAGCAGATTGAAAATTGATCTCTGTCTTTCCTTCTCTTTGTCATTTTACCTTTCAAAAAAATAAATCTTTAAAAAACAAAACTCTCTTCCAGATCTTTCATTCATTTCCTTTGGGTGCATATTTAAAATTGGTATTTCTGGAGCATATGTTAGTTCTATTTTTTAATTTTTGGGGGATTGGGGGTGCCTCCATATTGTTTTCCATCGAGGCTGCACCATCTCATATTCCCAACAACGCACAGTCTCAGTTTCTCCAGATCCCCACCTGTTAGCAGCATCTGTTACTTTCTGTTGTTTTGTTTTTCTTTCTTTAGAGATCCTATCCTTAAAGATGTGGAATGATGCTTCATTGTGAATTTAATCTGCACTTTTCTAATCATTAACGCTGAAAATATTTTCACACAAGTGCATATCTTCTTGGGAGAAATGTCTACATAAGTCCTTTGTCGGTTTTAAATCAAGTCGTTTGGTTTCTTACTGTTTACTTATAAGGAATTCTTTGTATGATCTTGATATTAACCACTTATCAGATTTGGGGTTTGCAAATATCTTCTCCCGCACACAGGTTATCTTTGCACCTGTTGTTTCCTGAGACACATTTGTTTTCAGTTTCGTGTCTGTGTCTATTCTCTGCTCCTATTCCCTGTCGTTTTGGCGTCATGTCCAAGAAACCCTTGCTAAGCCAAATGTCATGGAGGTTTTCCCTGATATTTTCCTCTAGGTGTTTTATGGTTTTAGGTATGTTTTTAGTCAATTTTGGGTCAATTTTTATGTATGATGCAAAGGTCCAATTTTATTGTTCTGAATGTGGAACCTAATTTACACAATACCATATGGAGAAGAAACTATCCATTTCCCATTGTGTGGTCTTGGCATCCTTGTCAAAGATCAGTTCCCTAAGACACGAGGGTCCCAAAGGTTTTATAAGTATCTATTAACCTAGATTAAACCCCTTCCTGACTGAAATACCTAGGGCACTTTCTGTTTTCTTACCTAAATCCCATTATGCTGATGCGTTTTTTGCAGCTATGGCTTTAGAATACTCATAGAAGCTTTAAATCTTATTTTAATCTTGGAAAATCTCAGGATTCATAAAGGGAAAAATATAATCTTGTTTGTGCATAGCTTTTACAAGTTGTACCACTGATGACAAATAATGCTTTGAATCCCGACAAAGTGCATCTTGGGTTTCTTAATGAGGAACCCACATTTAGGAAGGAAAGCAATTCTCAAGGGCATTCGCAGATTTAAGCAAAGTTTTAAAAAACAGTTGCCACCCGAATAGGAAATGTGATTGGGCAAGCACAGAGCACTGGTGGGAGAAGCGGGGAAACAGGAAGACTTTAGAATACAAGGTAATTTCTGTCTATGACCAAATGCTTACTGACTGGTGGCTGAGGGGAAAAAGTTCTGCTGCTGTCTGCAATGGTCACAGCAGCTCTGTGGGGTTGACTCGGATCCGAATAAGTGACTTCATCTCAACTGGAAGATTCATCCTGCCAGGGATGCTCCCAGGGACAGACCACCCTCCAGGGCCATCTACATGCACATGAAGACCAAGTCCCCTGCCATGGAATCAAAAGCAGCTGCAAGATCTGACAGACTGGGGTGGGGTTGGGCAGTGGCTAGGACCTGAGGATTTTTCACTGTTTATAAATGTATCAGTTAATTTCTCAATTTATTCATTATTCAATAATTACCAATCAAAGAATGTTAGAATCACAAGAGACTGACACTTGGCTTCCCATATGATGGTAAGTAAGACCCGGGGAGAGAAGGTGCACTGTCCAAGGTGACACAGCAACTTTATGCAGAGCAAAAAAATACCCATTTCACAGAAAAAACAGCTCAAAATCTCAGGTAAGTGACAGGCTCCTGTCTCAGGGTGGGCGCCCAAGTTCACTTCTCTAGTCCCCTGACAGTAAATCAGGCTAAAGGAGAGACTTGCTGGTGTAGACAGTGGCTACCATCTGTCTCACTGTGGTCTTGCAGCCCACGTAGACATAGGAGACTTAGATAGAGATGGAGATGATGGAGATGGAGGTGGAGATAATGGAGATGAGGGAGATGGAGATGACGGAGATGAAGATGATGGAGATGACGGAGATGGAGATGATGGAGATGGAGATGATGGAGATGGAGATGATGGAGATGATGGAGATGGAGATGACGGAGATGAAGATGATGGAGATGAGGGAGATGGAGATGATGGAGATGACGGAGATGGAGATGACGGAGATGGAGATGATGGAGATGGAGATGATGGAGATGATGGAGATGATGGAGATGGAGATGATGGAGATGGAGATGATGGAGATGATGGAGACAGAGATGATGGAGATGATGGAGATGGAGGTGGAGATAATGGAGATGAGGGAGATGGAGATGACGGAGATGAAGATGATGGAGATGAGGGAGATGGAGATGATGGAGATGACGGGGATGGAGATGATGGAGATGGAGATGACAGAGATGATGGGGATGGAGATGATGGAGATGGAGATGATGGAGATGGAGATGATGGAGACGGAGGTGGAGATGATGGAGATGATGGAGATGATGGAGATGATGGAGATCGAGATGGAGATGATGAAGATGGAGATGATGGAGATGACGGAGATGGAGATGACGGAGGTGGAGATGACGGAGATGGAGATGATGAAGATGGAGATGATGGAGATGATGGAGATCGAGATGGAGATGATGGAGATGACGGAGATGGAGATGATGAAGATGATGGAGATGGAGATGAGGGAGATGGAGATGATGAAGATGGAGATGGAGATGACGGAGATGGAGATGATGGAGATGGAGATGATGGAGATGGAGATGGAGACGGAGATGATGGAGATGGAGATGATGGAGATGATGGAGGTGGAGGTGGAGGTGGAGATGATGGAGATGGAGATGATGGAGATGATGGAGGTGGAGGTGGAGGTGGAGATGATGGAGATTATGTAGATGGAGATGGAGATGATGGAGATGATGGAGATGGAGATGATGGAGATGATAGAGATGGAGATGGAAATGGAGGGAGATGGGGGAGAGAGGGAGAGAGAGGGAGAGAAAGGGAGAGAGAGGGAGAGAGAGAGAGAGAGAGAGAAACCTCAAGGGGACTGAGGAATACACCAGCCTACTCCTCAGCAGGGAAACTGAGGTTCAAAGGGTCAGTTCAGCCCAGCAGGACAGGGGCAGGAGTCCTGTGTCCACAGGGGACCCTGGTGTGAGCCACTGAACTGGGCAGCTTTGGTGCATATGCTGTCTGCCACGTATTACGTCTGTGACCAAAGGTCAGCTGTCCTGCCTCCTGTGCCTCAGGTTTCCCAGCTAAAATGGGGATCACAATGATGTCTACAGTACACAGGGCTGCCGTGCACCAGAGAAAAGACATTGAAAGTACATAGTAAGTGCTTCCAAAATGTTGGTCCTTTATATAATCCAAGAGAGCCATTCCTGTTGGTAGGAGTACAACTGATGAAAAAACACCTGATAATCTAGAATGGTACTAAACAACAGAAATATCAGCCACATATGTCACTTTAAATTTCCTAAAATAGGTTCAGGTAGTCTTAATAACTTACTTAATCTAACCCAAGATATCTAAAATATAATTATTTCAGTATGTAATCAACATAGAATTACTAATGAGAGGTTTTATATCCCTTTTTATAGTGTCTTTGCTGCCCGGGGTGTATTTCACATTTGCAGGACTGGACACATTGTAAGCACTTCAGCAGCCCCCAGATTGGACACTGCAGGTCTCGCACATCCCCAAGATTACAATGGATTGCTGGGCTCCCTTTTTATGGAGATGCATAAGCGCTTTTTTTTTTCAGTGAGTTAGAAAAAAGAAACCACCACATTTATACTGAATAATTTTCTTTCCAAACCACATTAATATGACTCACATCATTATAGTATTCAAAGCATCAAGAAAACCTGTCTCCTCATTAAACAAAAGGCAACCATGCTTCGAAAAAACAAAGTCCTCCCTTGGAGGAGCACTGCCCCTGGGGAAGCAGAACAAGACCAAAAGCCCACGGAAACTTCCCCGGCACAGGGCTAGCACCTCGTGGCCGTGACTGTGATGAGTCCCACAGCATCATCCATCTAGGATGTCCCAGGAGCTGCTGAAGAGGAAGCCACAGGAGAGTGAGGACTCATGAGGGAAGCCATTATTCGTTGTCCCGTTAACCACATCCGTGATGCACGGCTACATCCGTGATCCCTCCTTTTACGAGAAACTTCCCTGAACAACACGCTCGCAGGCTCAGGGTATCTGCACTTAGGTAGACGATGACGGACTTCACGCAAGCCACTGATAAGATCAAGTCTCACTGATTCAGAGTACAACACTCTTCCCATTTTTCCCACCAAAGGTGCTCAAACAATTTCAATATAGAAAATTGTAGGCATGCAGAAGAATGAATTAGTCAAATGTCTACTTATGGCCCTATCATATGATATCATTATACTTACATATTTAAAATCACCTACTTCGTAAAATAACATAGAAACTCAAAAAAGGTCTGACTGCTTGGATTCAAATCTAATCTTCCCCTCTTAGTCTGTGATTAACCTTCTGCACCTGTTTCCTCATCAGTAAAAAAGGGGTAATAACAGTATCCAGTTCACTGTTGAAGTATTAGATCAGTTAAGAACATGGCATTGTGACACAGTGGGTTAAGCCATTGTCTCAGATGCCAGCACCCCATATCTGAGCTCCAGTTCAAGTCTTGGCTGCTCTTATTCCTATCCAGCTTCCTGCTAATGAGCGTGGGAATGCAGCAGAAGACAGGCTATTACTACTGATGGCTGAACAGGACAGAGTTCAGGCTTCTAACTTGTGCCAGCCCTGGATGTTGCAACCTTTTAGGGAGCGAACCAGTGGATGGAAGATCTCTCTCTCTTTATCTACCTATCTCTCTCTCTCTCTCTCTCTCTTTTTTTGGGGGGGGCAGGCAGAGTGGACAGTGAGAGAGAGAGAGACAGAGAGAAAGGTCTTCCTTTGCCGTTGGTTCACCCTCCAATGGCCGCCACGGCCGGCACGCTGCGGCCGGCGCACCGCGCTGATCCAAAGGCAGGAGCCAGGTGCTTCTCCTGGTCTCCCATGCGGGTGCAGGGCCCAAGCACTTGGGCCATCCTCCACTGCACTCCTGGGCCACAGCAGAGAGCTGGTCTGGAAGAGGAGCAACCAGGACAGAATCCAGCGCCCCGACCGGGACTAGAACCCCGTGTGCCAGCGCCGCAAGTGGAGGATTAGCCTAGTGAGCCGTGGCGCCAGCCTTCTCTCTCTTTCTCTCTTCCTCCTCTCTGTCTCTGTGTCTTTCAAATAAACAAAATCACCTGTGTTTGAAAGAACAAGTAAATTTCTTGCAGCACTGTCCATTAGATGATATTTATGTATTAGGTTACAAGAATAGTAATTTATTGCCCATTGCCATAAATTACAGAACCCTTTTATTCATACTTTTCATAGGCACCACTGACATCAGTGTCTGCCACCACACAGAGCTGAATGACAGCAGTCGACATCACCTTGATGTCTCATGACACCATTTTGAATATTTTTTGCATGTGGGTATAATTGTATTATGTAACCCCAAACAGAACATCAGACGAGCATGCAAGTGGATCCTAGAACAGACATCTTCTCTGTCTTGTCTAACAGACGCACATTCCAATCTCCACGAAGTTTCTGTTTCTTTTCAAAGCCATTATTAATGACACTTGTTTCTAACAACCACCAGCACTCATCATTGTTTGGCGATAGCCTGCAGAATGATTACTAAGTCTGTGGCCAATGGCCTTGTCTTTCTTTTTCTCCCAATTCTATGATCCCTATAGACATCCCAAATCAGCAGTGATTGGGGTCATTGCAAGCTAATGTGGCTTCTCTGATCAATTTCATAGCCGAGTACATGAGAAACCACCCCATCATGCCAGATGCCTTCCAAGAATTTTTCCAAGAGTTGGTAGGAGACAAAGCTCTTGCCTGTTATTTGGACAGAGGGGGAGATGTTGTGGCTTTTCTCTCCTCTTTTCCCATGCCATCTCATGGGTGCTATTGGATCACCACTCTGCGTCCATCCCAGAGAATGTGGCCCTGGAGTGTGGACAGTGGTATGTGGAGAGACGGCTGGCATGACATCAGGACCTAAGACTGTTGATCACTTGTCTTCTCAGGCACTGCAGAGCTGCACAGAGCAGACTGGACCCAGAGCTCCAACGAGCAAATCCTGACCCCTCGAGGCTAACGCCAACTGAGGCCAATCAGTGATCTGTGCCTGAGCTTTCCATTTGCAAGAGGCAGGTAACAGTCTGCTTATCAAAGGACAGCTGCTAGGCTCAAGGAAGCTAATGCACTTAAATGTCAGGAAAAGCCCTGGCAAATATTAACCACATCATAAATATCATTTCTCTATTATTATCTCTGCTATTACCACACGAATGAAGGGACTTCACACAGGTCTAGGAAGATGGAATTAAAAGAAACTTTATTTTGGCACAAAGTAATCTGAAATCCATGCACAATATTTTTTTCTTTAATGTGCACTTTTTATGAACTTTTTGAAGATCCCTTGTATGGATGGATTTCAAAATTTTTTACATGAAAATAAATTTATCTTTCAATTCTACTTTCCTAGAACATTTTGAGGACCCTCTTATATATTCACTCATATTCATATTCTCTCTCTTTCAATACATATCAATCTGTTAATAACAATATTTGGGCAAGATGAGATGGAAGTAGAGAGAGTTAACTCATGCATACAAATACAGCATGTTTTAAGAATAAACACACACCATTTTATTATTAAAGAAGGCAGAATAATGTGTCAACCCAACAGCAGCTAAACAGGAACTTGAGAGCCAATAGGTTTAAACCAATCAATAGTAACATGAGGAATTGTAGGGACACTTCGAGGCCCACACTTTTGATCACTGTCCTGTAAACACTGCACAAAGGCATGGCAGGTCAGAGGGCCACATCACATCTTCCCAAGAGGCCTCTTACACATGTCCCAAGTAGCTCCAAACTGGTGAGAATGACAGGCCCACAGTCAGAGAAGAGGGAATCCTTAGTGTCTCCAGCTTTGTTCCAAAGATCTTGGGATCCACTCCAGAGCACAAGAACTCAACAAATCAGGCCCCAGGCCCATGTGGCCCATGCTGACCAGAGCCTCGCTGTACTGAGTAAGCATTTGAGACACAGAAACTACAGAGGCCCCGGGTGCCATGAAAATGCCCAAGAGACCAGTGGCCTGTCCTGTATCCTTCATGAAATCACTCCTCTCTTAAAGCCCCAACACCCACAATCCTAACAACAATCCAGTCCATACATGGACCACTGCCTTGTCCCACCTCCCACACCTGACACACGAAGCAGCTTAGGCTCTTTGGGGAATCAGAAACCACCCTGCTGTGACAAACTCGAAAAGAGAAGTTCCGAGTACTTCAGGAAGACCTCCCAAGGAGGCAGCATCTGTGCAGAGATCTGATACAGCAGAAAGCAGTCAGGAGGTCTGCTCCAGCATGAGGGTCAGCAGGTGCAAAGACATGGTCATGGGACCCTCAGAGCTGGTTGTTTGCAACAGAGAGATGGCTATCTGTCCCCCAGAAAGGACTGCCCTGGAAGAGTACTGGGAAGCCCATCATGAGCAGGGAGCTTGAGAACCAGGCTTGAGCAATAAGCAGAGAGGAAAGCAGTCCTGGCGGACCAACAAGCAAGGTGCAGCTGGCTGCCTCCAGCCACGCCCAAAGCTGCCAGGAAGTGGTGAGTGCTGGGCACCTTCGCCCTTCAGGGAGCTCCACATTCCATCCAGATTCACACAATGAGAGATTCCACAATGGGGAAGCTGGTTTGCAGCTCAGACTCCCAAAGGCTTTTCTCGTGCAGTTACACAGAAAGGGAAAGAGAAGAAGAAAGGACAGAAGAGGATGCTGAGGCTGGAGACAGATGTGGGGGTCATACCATGAGCAACCTCAATTCATAAGCAGAGCGATGCATTTAACAGTTATTGACAGCTATCTAGTCAGTCCTCAATCCATGTTCACAGATGCAAATAAAATGCATTCCTGCTGAACAGCGTGCAGTGCAGTCCTGCATCCACTCAGCCCTCGGGAGCCCGCACTGCTTTTGAAGCTGTCTACCTGATTGGCCAACACGTGCACCATTCTGGCCGATTCTATCTCAAACACAGTTTCCTGCTACAGCCCCGAAGGCCTCATCCAGTAGCTAAGCTAAGGGCTATGCTGGTGCACTCACCAGGTCTTAACCTGTGTTCAGGGCTTCAGAATGCACGAACCATTGCCCCAGTCATCAACTCATAGGAAAACTTCCAGGATGACCATCTTTGACATGTGGATGACACTCTTCCTCCAGCACCCCAGAGTAAACACACCGTTCTAGTACACATAGGGAACACACATATACAGATAGAAGAGCAAGTCTGGAAACTCTTATTAGAGATAATAACAGAGACAGATGTAGGAGAACACTCACTGCAATGTGATTTAGGAATGAGTTTCTAGAAGGAGCTTAAATATGCAGCAGTATAGGGCGGTTAAATAAATGCTGCAACAGTGTTGAAATGGAAAGCTATGAAGCCTTCAGAAAACACGCCTTTGAGAAATATTGAATGACATGGGAAAACTTTTTAAAAAGCATTAAATAGAGAAATAGATATTTATGTGAGTCTGTGTGCACATATGACTTCCATTTTGTTCTTTATAGTTATCTCTATTGTGCATATTCTCTACGAGGAATATGCATTATTTACGCCATCATAAACCATGACTTCAAATAGAAATAATTGTTATTATTTGCTTGGTTGATGACAATACCATGTATACAGTATGTGCAAACATCTCTGGCCTGGCTCCCCTAACATATAAAACTCACATGATTTTGGACTAGTCACTTCCTTTCTCAGAGACTCAGCAGTGGCTTTGCTATTTATTGCTTGTTGAATTCTTTATTTAGTGGAGGGTTATGCTTGTGATTATAAAATACAATCAAAGAATGTCACTGTAAAAATCAAAAGAAAAAGGAGGAGGAGGAGGGTGGCTGGTAAGGATCCTTACACTCTTAAACCTGTATCTATGAAATACATCAAAACTGTTTGTAGAGTAAAAAAGTTTAAAAATAAAGAAAGAAACAGTGATACCACTGAACGTACAGGGTGGTGGCACACTGGGTGAAAGGCTGTACCAGGAAGATGCCCAACCCAGTGACCTGAACACAGTCAACACCAGTCCCCTGCAGGGCTGGGGAAGACTTTTTCTGCCCAGGGCCACTGGAGTATTTAAAACATCATTTGTGAGCCTTACAAAAGCACCAACTTAACAATTAGCCTGCTCTGGATTCACTGAATTTTGAATGCCCCCTGTGGTTGCCTCAGCAGGGCCAGACCAAAGGATTCTGGGGGCTAAATATGCCCCATGGGCCTAGCGGCCCCCAGCCCTGCCTTAGACAAAAGCAAGCACTGCAGAACTCCCAGAGCTCCTGTGTGAGTTTTCTCATGGGAAAGGGATCTGGGAAGATGGGGCAGGAGGGAGGTCAGGGTCATGATGTGCGGTTGACCTGGTTTTCAATTCCTGTGGTTACCATAGGAAATCACCACAAGCCAGGTGGTTTAAGACAACAGCAATGGCTGGCGCCGCAGCTCACTAGGCTAATCCTCTGCCTTGCGGCGCTGGCACACCGGGTTCTAGTCCCGGTCTGGCTCCGGATTCTGTCCCAGTTGCCCCTTTTCCAGGCCAGCTCTCTGCTGTGGCCAGGGAGTGCAGTGGAGGATGGCCCAGGTCCTTGGGCCCTGCACCCCATGGGAGACCAGGAGAAGCACCTGGCTCCTGCCATCGGATCAGCGCAGTGCGCCAGCTGCAGCGCGCCGGCCACGGCGGCCATTGGAGGGTGAACCAAAAGCAAAGGAAGACCTTTCTCTCTGTCTCTCTCACTGTCCACTCTGCCTGTCAAAAAATTAAAATAAAATAAAGTAAAATAGACAACAGCAACACGCTTTCACAGCAGTGGAGGCCAGGGATCCACAATGAAGGTGTTGGCCGAGCCCTGTTCCCTTCAACATCTAGGAAAGAACCCGTCCCTGGCTGGGCCAGCTGTTGGGATGTACTAGCAATCCTGCCCCCGCCCTGCCCCCGCCGGCTTACAGACCCTGCACTCGGGTCTCTGGCTCCATCTGCACGTGGCCTCCTTTCCCCCATCTCTGTGTCTTTTTACCTCTAGCCGTTACTCTGAAGCAGGGAACAGAATGACCACCACCATCTCCTCTTAAATTGGTCCCGTATCTAAGGACCCCATCTGAAACTGAGGTCATGTTCACAGGCACCAGGGGTTAAGGCTTCAGCTTATCCTCTGAGGGGATACAACTCAATACACACAAGACCCCGTTCTCTTTCCAGAAACATCAACAGCTGGAGCAAGGCAGGAAGAGCAGCCAAGGCCCCAGGGGCATGAAGGGAAGCCCAGGACCACCCTGCAGTCCATGCCTGGTTCCATGTAGGCTGACCAGAGGAGGCATTGCCAATGGTGTACGTGCCTATGGGGATGCTCTCCAGGGACTTTCTCTGGTCTGGTCCCTTCACATCGGACGGCCAACCAGCTGCTGTGGGAGAAGCAGCTGCCCAAGGCAAGACTTTCTTCTCTCCCTCTTTGTTGCTGCAGAGCCTGCACCTGCTGGAGAGAGATGCTGCAGGTCTCAGGACGAGACCCAGAGGGCTGTGCCCTGGAGGTTCAGGAGCCGAGGGAAGCAGCTCTCCAACCTGGGAAGGGTGCAGGGGTGAGTCTGCTGGCCCCACACTGCTCCATGGTGGCACCGGAGGAGGGCAGCCCCAGAAGGGACGTTGGGTGGACGCTGGGTAGCTGGGCTCCCAGTGTGGGAAAGCAGCAGAACCACGTGACCCAAGGGACCACAGGGCACACAGCAGCGGGTTACCCAGAGGAAATCTCATCACCCTGCTACAGCTGTAGGCCCCAAGGGGAGGCGCCAGCTCAGTGGTGACCAAACTGAGTGCTTCACTCCCTGGGGGCTCAGGGTCAGATTCAAGTTGAGGTAAGGAAGAGAAATATATGTAATGTTTTCCTGTGCAGTTTGCTGTGCAGCCTGAGATCCAACCAAGCCCATTCCTGACACTTAAAATACTTAATGTCTCATGAGGAACAGAACACAACAGAGGGAGACCGCCCAAGCCCCAGTACTTCTGGCTTCAGCCCTTTTAAAAGGACACATGCAGCACTTCTGGTTCCCCGAGCCCCCAGGAGACTTCCTACTGAGCCTTGACTGGTCCTCAGTGGTGCTGGGGTGACACCCACACCAAGCATGAGGAAGGTAGGGCTAGGAACACATGGTATAGCCCCGTTAGCTCCATGGACAGGACAGAGCCCTGGACAGAGGGGGTGGACATTTCACTGTCCCAGTGAAGATGAGATGCAGGGAAAGAGGTCTCAATCCCCAGTGCTCAGGGCCGGCACCGTGGTGCAGCAGGTAAAGCTGCCACCTGTAGTGCTGGCATCCCATATGGGCGTCGGTTCGAGTCCTGGCTGCTCCACTTCCGATCCAGCTCTCTGCTATGGCCTAGAAAAGCAGTATAAGATGACCCAAGTCTTTGGGCCCTTGCACCCACATGGGAGACCCAGAAGAAGCTCCTGGTTCCTGGCTTCGGATCAGTTCCTGGCCATTGCAGCCATCTGGAGAGTAAACCAGTGGGTAGAACTCACTCTCTCTCTCTCTCTCTCTCTCTCTCTTTCTCTCTCTTTCTTTCTCCCTCTCTACCTCTCTATCTCTCCTTCTCTCTCTGTGTAACTCTGACTTCCAAATAAATAAATCTTTTAAAAAATGCTTAATGCTTGCCCCCCGTGGAGGGATGAGGAAGACTATGATGGGGTGTGTAGCCATCAATTCACAGAGCTGAGCTGCAGGAGATGCCCAAGACCTCAGGCAGCATTGCATTCTGGGTACCAGAAAGCCTCACAGGGCAGGTGGAGGCCCAGAGCAGCTTGCTGCTTAGAGACACCCCCTTGAGAGACAGCCTGGGAACTGCTGAGTTTGAAGGTGGGGCAAACTCCTATGGTGGATTTAGCCTTGGACCCAGGGACTGTATGAACCTGAAAAGAACACAGGGCAACTGGCACAGAGTCCTGCTCTGTGTGCAGTCCACACTCACACAGACCTCTCCCACTTCATTCTCACACTGGTCCCTATGTTAGCGATGAGAAACCCGAGGTTGAGGGATTGAGCACTCTGCATCGCTGAACCGTGGTGCAGGATTGGAATGAGCTGACATGTAAATATAATGACAAGAAAGACTTCAAAAACAAGGAAGAAGGTGAGGGGTCCCTCTGTAGGCAGATGAGGGGAGATGGCGGGAAGCAGTGTGCAAACTGAGGCCTGAAGAACAGGCCAAAATGAAACAAGGAGAAAACAGTTCCAAAGAGGGACCAGCACGTGGCAAGGTCCTGAGGCAGGATTGAATCTGAAATGAATAAGAGCTGGAAAATGAACAGTGTGTCTGAAGCATGTTGAGAGAGGAGATAAAAGGCTCACAGAAGATATGAGGTCATGCAAGTTCAGATTTTACCCTGCATGCCAGGCAAGGCTGCCAGAGGGGCGAAGTGACAAAATGACAAGGTCTGACTTAGACCAAGCCCAGCGCAGGGCTGGTCACGAGGAAGGGGATTGGCAAGAGGCCGTGGAACATGTGAATAAACAGACCCTCGCCAGGTCTGGCCTCGTGGAAGGAGAGGCAACACTTCGGCCTCTGCCCGTGACAGGACAGTTTCGCCTAATCTGAACTCATTTTCATGCCTTTCTGCCTAAGAAGCACAAAGAGCCACGGAAAGCCACAGGTGCATCACGACGGAATAATGTCAGTGATCATTATCAAACGGCTCTACTTAAAAAAGCTCAGAAGATTGTACTCGCATAATCCAGTAGTTACGAAATGACTCTGTGCCATAATGAGGGGCTGAGAAAATCCAGAAGCGAGAGTTGTGTTTGGGAAGAGAATGGGGCGTGGGGAAGGCAACAGTCTCATTGCATTTCCTGGGATGCTGAGTTGTGTTTGGGAAGAGAATGGGGCGTGGGGAAGGCAACAGTCTCATTGCATTTCCTGGGATGCTGAGTTGTGTTTGGGAAGAGAATGGGGCATGGGGGAGGCACAGTCTCATTCTGTTTCCTGGGATGCTGAGTTCCCCACCTGTGAGATGGGAAGGACAGGAGCAAGGACAAGAGCATGCCATCATACCCTGGTTTCCCTTACTTGAAAATAAGTGGCCATTTAGAAGCAGCAAGAAAGAGCTTTCACAATATGTATCATTCCCTTCTTGAGAAATGCCGGTAAAGAGCATTGGAATCCACCCGACAGAATGTGACTTAGTACACACCACGCACAGTGCACTGTGGTAGGTACTGCAGATGAAGTTGTAAACCAGATTGTCAGGGTCGGTCTTCACAAGGGACTCGTTATCTGAAGGGAAAAACATGCAACAAACACAGAGCAGGAGCTTGACGCCTGTTGTTGAGGAGAGGCACAGGGTGCAATGGGAACCGTTACAGAGACAGCTGGCTCAGCCTGAGACAGGAAGAGGAAGCACAAGAGGGAGTGGTGAGAAAGGAGCCAGGGGGAGTGCAGAGCTCAGGCAGGAGAGAGGCAGTACATCCCCGCGTCTAACAGAACTCAGCGGACATGAGCATGGGGGACACAGGTTCAGGGAGCATCAGCCATCAGTGGCCTTGGAGGCCATAGCAGGACTTTGGTCTTTTTTTTTAAGATTTATTTATTTGAAAGTCAGAGTTACACAGAAGAGAGAAGGGGGGGGGGGGGGAGTCTTCCATTCACTGGTTCAGTCCCCAGTTGGTCACAATGAAGCTAGGAGCCAGGAGCTTCCTCCAGGTCTTTCCATGCAGGTGCAGGGGCCCAAGGACTTGGGCCATCTTTTACTGCTTTCCCAGGCCATAGCAGAGAGCTGGATTGGAAGTGCAGCAGCCAAGAATTGAACCAGCGCCCATATGGGATGCTGGCACTACAGATGGTGGTTTTACCCACTACGTCACAGTTCCAGCCCCGAGGACTTTAGTTTTCTTTCTCAGAGCAACAGGAAGCCTTAGAAGGACTCTTACACAGAATCTAGGGAGAGGCAAGGAAGTGAAGAGGTTGCAGGAACAGGCCAATATTCTAAAATAATCTGTTTTCTGAGTGGAGGATGGGCTAAGGTCCAGAGAGTAAGATCAACAGCAAGTTAGAGAGTACCACCCAGAGAGCACCAGTGATGGTCTGAACCAGGGCACTGGCAGTGGGAGGACTCGAGACGCTCTCAGGAGGTAGGAGGTGAAACGGCAGAACAAGGTGACTAAACAGAAAAGGGGATAAGAGGGCCGGCGCCGTGGCTCAATAGGCTAATCCTCCACCTTGCGGCGCCGGCACACCGGGTTCTAGTCCCGGTCGGGGCGCCGGATTCTGTCCCGGTTGCCCCTCTTCCAGGCCAGCTCTCTGCTATGGCCAGGGAGTGCAGTGGAGGATGGCCCAGGTGCTTGGGCCCTGCACCCCATGGGAGACCAGGAAAAGCACCTGGATCCTGGCTCCTGCCATCGGATCAGCGCGGTGCGCCGGCTGCAGCGGCGGCCATTGGAGGGTGAACCAACGGCAAGGGAAGACCTTTCTCTCTCTGTCTCTCTCTCTCACTGTCCACTCTGCCTGTCAAAAAAAAAAGAAAAGGGGATAAGAAAGAGCAAAGAGAGGAGGACGACCCCTGGGGCTCTGTGTAAGTGCCAGAGTGGATGACTTGGCCTATTCTGTGACAAGGCTCACTGTGAAATGCATCACCAAGAGTTCAGTTCTGGAGATGTTAAGTCTGGAGAACCTCTAAGATCCTGTAGGGTGTCCGGTGGGCTAAAGTTCAGCCAAATAAGTACACACACACACACACACACATACACACATGTGTGCACTCACATGCATATACACACTAGAAGATCTATAGTCACTCAGCTCACATCCAACACGGTCATTCAGGGCAGAGTAGATGTGTTCTGCTGAAACACGAGTGTCTTGGACTCTTGGACTCCATACAGGATGGGTGAGTCCATCATCTACACCAGGACACTTCTGAGAGTAAAGCCAGCATCATTAAAAGAGGTTAATGGACCAGCAGACATGGAAGCTGTCCCATGCTGCCTTACTGCAGGGCACATGGAGCTGTTCAAGGCCATCCTCACGGAAAGATCTGCTAGATTTTCAATGTTCAGTGCTGTACCACAGCACAACTTTGTTATACCTAATCCTTATATCAACGCTCAGGAGGACCTTACACAATGTATACCCTTGAAGTCTCTAGGACCATCCAGTGGACGCCCGTTTTGACACCAAAGTCAAAGTCAGCGAGAACACATCCTCACTTCTCTGACTCTTGTTAGGGGCACCCTGAAAAACTCTTTCCCCAGAGAAAGCCATGAAGACAGCAGCAATGAGTTGTGTAGGCCTGAGGTCCATAAGAGATGTCTAGGCTGGAGGTACAAGGTTGGTATCACCAGCATATGGGTACCATAAACCATAGAGTTATTGAGGCCATCCATGGCAACAGTAGACAGTAAGCCTGAAGAACTCCAACACTTAATGTCCAATGGTCTGATAAAAGACTGAGAAAGAGCACTGGGAAGGGTTGGTAGAAACGTTAATGGTGAGTGGGGTAGAGGGAGCCCTTGGTCAGGCAGGACACATGGGTGAGAACAGCCTCCCTTCTCCAACAACCAACAGTCTTTACACCTGCTCCAGGGGACACAATAACCCGAGATGTGATCTGATCTGTGACAGAGTTCCAGTCTTTCCTGGCCTATATCACCAAGTAGGCCTCTTCAAGATTCACCCTGCTCAAGCACACTCCACGCCACTTGTGTGCTCCTCCAAGCACCTCCTCTGGAAGACATCAGGTGTACCTCTCACAGCTCTGCCTTGCACAAGCATCCGTCGAGAATTTCTAATAGGACTTCAGTGAAGGCTAAGACTAAGGCTGCTATTCAGGACGTGAGGGTATTAACTTTATGAGTCATACCCAGATGTGGAAGTTTCCCTACATATAAATAACCTGTGTCCATGTGGACTGGAAGAAAATGAATGACCTCATTCTTCAGAAGCTCTTTCTTCCCTAAAATCCCACCACCATCAGATCAACCCCGCAAGCAAAACCCAGTAATGTCCAACTTGTAGCTAAAGCTTGGAATCACAAATATCAAAGAAATCCTTAAGGTCTATGAATCCAGGTGACTCGTGACTCCTACCACACCATGAAATCTTGTCTGAATACTTCTGAGGATGGGGCGCTCACTAATCCAATTCATTCCCACACAGTTCCATCTGTAAGGAACTTCTTCCCCTGAGTCATACTGAAAGCTAAGCATCCCCATCACAGTCCCAAACATGATGGCCACATACCTGTGGGCACTGCTGGGTCCAGCATAGGCTTCTCCCACGTGTTAATCTGCTCCCAGGTGAACCCATTGGTCCCCAGGGCCACGCTATAACCACAGTTGCTGTAGTGCTCATCAAAGGAACAGCCGCCTGCAGACAAAAGAGATATGGGTAAATACATCCCGTGTCTCAGCTTTGCTTCGTTACCCCTGTCTCATTGGCTCTTCATTTACAGCTTTGAATTGTAAACTCTGGAGAAGATTCAACAACAACAACAGAAAAGAAGCAAGCAAATTGGATTTTTATATTTGCTTTGGCGCACTCAGGACAGGTGCCGGCGTCTGTAGGTCCCCCTATTTTAAAAACTTAATAAGGCTAGTTACATTGATTTCAATCTTCCTTCCTCGGAAAGTAAACAGCCGCATCCCCTTGCAAGTAGGAAGAATGAATTCCAGGGCACGCCTCCGTAATTGCTTCCAGCCACATGGAGGGACACTGCGAGGCAGCAGAGAGAGCACCAGGCAAAAGCAGACCCACAAAGCTGTGCGGCATGGGGCCAGGTGCTCCACGCCTCTGTGCCTCAGTCTCCTCCCCTGTGCCTCAGAGGGAGACAGCCGCCTTCTGGAATCGCCGTGAGGATGAAGTGAAGTAACTATGAAAAGCCAAGTGTTCTCAATGTACACCTTCTTCCCTATAAAAGCAGTCTGGAAACCATTTTTCACAAATTTGTAAGGAATGAGAAAGTCATGCACCTGTTGACAGTGCTTAAAGCCCCTCCCTTTAATGCTCTGTCACCCATTATTCAATAGTAAGTCACGTCCATTTGTTTTTTTTTTTTTTAAAGAAATCCACTTTTAAATAATTTTTATTCATTTGATAAAGCAAAGAGAGAGACAGAGTTCCCCTTCCCTGGCTCACTCCCCCAAACTCCCATAAGAGCCCCTGAGTGGGGCCGAAACTGGGAACCAGGAACTCAATCTGAGTCTCCCGTACGGGTAGCAGGGACCCAACTACTTCCACTCTCACTTGTTGCCTCCCAGCGGGACATCAGCAGGAGGCTGGAACTTAGAACGGAGCCAGGCTGGAATGCAGGCACTCCGATACAGGCTGCAAGCATCGCAAGTGCCACTCGGCAGAACACTCACCCCCTTGTGTCCATTTGATTCGGACAAAGATTCACTGTGCACCTGCTATGGGCTCCAAGTCCCCTTCAAGGTGACAGTGAGAGAGAGAAGAAAAGCTCCAGTTAGGAACTGCTGATCTCTCCAGAGAACAGCAATCCACTACATTCTGGATGGTCAAGGGGAAGAAAAGGCAGAGAATTGTAAGGGCTTTAAGGGATGGAACATCTCCAAGGGCAGAAAGCAGAGGGACAGCACTCAGGGATGCACAAAGGCAGGGGGCAGCACTGGGCCTGAGATCTACAGCAGCCCCCTGGCCAGGCTGCTAGGCCCTGGTTTCATGCTCCCCAGTCCATCTTTCCCACTGGCCTCTTCTTATCTCCTAGAAGCTCACAGACCTCGTCACGACTCTCCCACCTCCTTTAAACACCGCAAGTTCCTGGTCACACAGAGAATCATGTTTGCAAGAGACTGGATGTTTGCCTGGGGTGGGGTTTTAGTTGCCTCTTTTATTTTTAAAGAAACTATTTCAAATAATACAGCAAAGCATGAAGAAGAGTTGTGAGTACACACAGCTTTGATGATTTTCTTCATATTTGCTTCACAGATAAATATATACAGGAGATCATTAGGCAACGTGGGATTCATGACAATGATCATGAAGTGAGGACAGTAGGGGATATTATTATGCAGGGGAAATGATTCATTGAAGACAACAAGTATATATCCAATTGCCAATAATATAGCATGCACACATTTTTATGTGTGTATATATACGATATATGTGTGTATATATACATACATACATATATGTGTGTATATATACATATACTTCCACATAGGAGAAAAGATACATGGAATTTGTCTTTCTGTGTCTGGCTTGTTTCACTCAGCATAATGATCTCCAGTTCCACCCTTTTTTTTTTTTTTTTTTTTTTTTTTTTTCGTAAAGGTCAGGATCTCATTCTGCTTTATGGCTGAGAAATATTCCATCACATGTACATATACCACATTTTCTTTACCCTGTCATCAGTTGATGGACATCTAGTTTGATTGCATATCTTCACTATGTGAATTGGGCTGTGATAACCATGGGAGTTCAGCTTTCCCTTTCACATGCTGGCTTCATTTGCTTTGGATATATTCCCAGCACTGGGAGAGCTGGGTCATGTGGTACATCTATTTTTAGTTTTTTGAGGAATGTCCATACTGTTTGCCATATTAATCTGCATTCCTACCAACAGAGAATTAGGTTTCCCTTTTCTCTGCATGCTTGCCAGCATTTATTACTTTCTGACTTTTGGAAAATAGCCATTCTAACTGGAATGAAATGATACCTCATTGTAGTTTTCTAATTTGCATTTCTATAATGGCTAGCAATACTGAGCATTTTTTCATGTGTCCATTGGTCACTTGTATTTCTTCTTTTGAAAAATGTCTATTCAACTATTTCCCATTTCTTAACCGGATTGTTTGCTTTGTTGGTGTTGGATTTCTTGACCTCCTTATATAATATGAATATTAACCCTTTATCAACTGCATAGTTTGCAAACATTTTCTGCCATTATGTCAATTGTCTCTTCACTCTAATTGTTTCCTTAGCCATACACCCATTTCTTAGTTTGATGTAGTCCTATTTGTGTACTTTTGTCTTTACTGCCTGTTCTTTTGGTGTCTTAACCAAAAATTCATTGTCCATGCCAATGTCTTAGAGTGTTTCTCCTACGTTTTCCTCTATGAGTTTGACAGTTTGCATGTTACATTTAGACCCTGGATTCATTTTAGGTTGATTTTTTTTATAGGGTGTAAAGTAGGGATCTTGCTTCTGCATTGGGGAAATTCAGTCTTGTCAACACCATTTACTGAAGAGTCTGCCCTTTCCCCTGGGAAGGTTTTTAGTACATCTGTCAAAGATAAGTTGGATTTAATTCTAGGGCTTCTACTGTTCCCCATTTTGTTCTCAAAAATTTATATTTAAATCCTAACCCCCAAGGTATTGGTACAAAGGGGTGAGGCTTAGGGCAGTGATTTGGACGTGGAATCCTCATGATTGGAGTTAATGTCATCAAAAAGACCCTTCCAGCACAGGAGGACACAAAGAAAATGCACTATCTACTTGTGCTAGAGGGTGAGCCCCCTCCCCCCATTGCAATGAACCTGTGATGCCTTGATCTTCGACTTCCCAGCCTCCAGAACTATGAGAGAGCCCTTCTGTTACAGCAGCCTAAGTGGGCTCAGACAAGGTCCAAACAGATTCTGCCCAATATACAGGAGCCATCCTGTGCTCCTGCCTGTGCCCACAGACCCTTGCAACGCTATACCAGCTCAGCCACAGCTGCAAAGGGACAAACCCCTTCTCTGTACCCAGACCTGGATAATGGGAGTGGAGGTTCTACTGACAGATGTGGTGGAGAACATGATCAAAACACCACCAAGAAAGCCTGAGATGTCAAAGTTTTCTTCACGTTCCTTTTTTTGCTGTATTTGGAAACCCGGAAGAGCTGGCCCTCACCAAGTGCTATGGACTAAATGTCTATGCCCCACCCAAATTCCTATCCTGAAACCTAATCTCCAATGCCGTGGCACTAGGAGGTGAGGCCAATAGGGTGCTTAGCTCATGGGGCTCCACTCTCAAGAATGGGATTAGCACCCTCTTGGAAGAGGCTCTAGGGAGCACGTTCATACTCTCTGGCGTCTGAGGACACACAGAAGGCACCACCTATGAGCAGTGGGTCCTCACCAGACTGCATCTGCAGGTGCCTTGATCTTGAACTTCTCAACCTTCAGGGCTGTAAGCGGTAAACTCCACTGTTGATGACTTTACTCCATCCAGGATATTTTGTTACAGCAGCCTGAAAGGACTCAGGGAGCATGGTTGGGCCTACTACCTGAGGGTGGGACCAGCCAAATGTTTAAAAAATCAACAAAGCAAAACACAAAAAAGAAGTGAATATTACAGCAGTATTGCTGCAAACAGAGTTTCGTCAAACTTCATTTTACAGTTTTGTCAAACAAATTGTTAAGAATGATATACCATCATAATTTTAAACATCTGTGATTATTTTAAAATTTACAGTATATGAATTAAATGATATCTCTTTATTTGATTACTGTTTATAGCCCTCGCCTATATTCCTGCTGAACTATGATCATTTTACTTTTTAATTGTTCAACTCTTTTTTTAAATATTTATTTTATTTATTTGATAGACAGATATACAGAGAGAGGTAGAGACAGAGAGAGAAGTCTTCCATCTGCTGATTAATTACCCAGATGGCCACAATGGCCGGAGCTGCGCCGATCCGAAGCCAGGAACAAGGAGCTTCCTCCAGGCCCCCAAAGTGGGTGCTGGGACCCAAGGACTTGGGCCATCTTCCACTGCTTTCCCAGGCCACAGCAGAGAGCTGGATCAGAAGAGGAGCAGCCAGGATTTGAACTGACGCCCACACAGGATGCTGGCGCTTCAGGCCAGGGCTTTAACCCGCTGCGCCAGAGCACCGGCCCCTCAACTCTTTATTTAGTGGATAATTAAGCCTTTGACTACAATGTAAATTAAAAATGTGTTATCTCTGGGACCAGTGTTGTGGTGCAGCAGGTTCAAGTCCCAGCTGCTCCACTTCCCATCTAGCTCTCTGCCCAATGCGTCTAAGAAAGCAGTGGAAGATGGCCTAAGAGCCTGGGCCCCTGCACCCACATGGGAAACCTGGATGAGGTTCCAGTCTCCTGGCTTTGGCCTGGCCCAGGCCATTGCCATCATTTGGGTAGTGAACCAGCTGACAGATCTCTCTGGATCTTTCCCTCCCTCACTCCCTTCCTCTGTATAAATCCACCTTTCAAATAAATAACCAAATTTTTAAAAATATATTATCTCAAAATTTTTTAGACATTAAAAAGTAAAACAGAAAAATAAAGAAAACAAAGAAAAATAGAGACAGAGAGTGGGAGTGGTTAAGAGTCTGTGTTAACAGAGTCAAAGTGCTTTGCACTATAAAATAGCAGAAACTGCAGGGGAGCAGGTCATGCAGACAGTTAAACAGGTAGTCAGAGGTCCAAAAAGTACAGTGAAAACCAGAAATCAACCGAAGGTGATGATCTTGAAAATGAAAAATTTCCTGGGATCTGTCTGTGTTCACTTACTCGTTCACTATTTCAACAACTATTTGAGCACTTGCTATGGACCAGGTACTAGGCACTGACTACCTGGTGGTTAATGGAAGACATGCCACAATGATTTAGTGAAGCAGACTGACAGTAAACAATCAAACTCATGAATAGTTCTGCATGTGAGCACGGGCTCAGCAGCTGTGTTTGGGAGTGGGTGAGAGGACGGCTGATCTGGAGTGGCCCAGGAAGCTCCTGACGGTGCACTGTTAACAGTCCCCTACCCTGTGCTGCAGTGCTCCCCCCTTGCACCTGACCTCTCAGTGATTGCTGGCTACATCCCACACCCATGAGTTACTCACTGACACTCTGAAGAACTGAATTAAGAAGGACAATGATCAGTGGAAACTGACAAAGGTTCACAAGCAAGGATCGAAGTCACAAAACACAGAGGAAAGCGTAGAAATGGGTAACGAGGGAGACTTCATCTCAGCCACACTGGAGAAAGACAACTCTCAAAAGGCAAGAAGGGAGGCAGTCAACCAGTCTCTACTAGATGATCTTCACAATGGCTGGGACTGTTGTAGCACATGGAAGTTTAATAAGTACCTGTTGAATGAATGAGCCAACGAATGCCAACGGGATGTTGGACAGAAACCAAGCTCTACTTGAGTAACAGAGCCATATTAGACAACCTGCCCTTCCAGACCCATACCTGTCACCTCTACCTTGCAAGCTTCTTCTTCCTTCCCCACAGTGCATATCTGAGAAATTCCAAATGTTCTTCCAAAAATCACTTCACTAACCCTTCATATCTGTCTCACATGTGAAAACACAACCCATTCCATTTCATGGACAGGAAAACAAAGTCAGCCAACAAATAAAAAAACCCAACAACAAATAACAAGAGCAGCAGCAGCCGTTCTAATTGATCTAAGGGGCCAACCTCCTTTGCTAGCGTTGCCTTCACCTGGAGTGCATCCTGTGGGAGTCAGATGAATCGGCCAATGCCATAACAACAGGTTCTGCTGTGCTGGAATTGGTAAGTAAGGGGAACCTGTGGCATTCATGCTCCTAGGAAGAGCTGACTGAGAATCCTAAGCGGAGTTCAGCCTCCAGAGATAAAGAAGGAAATGAGGTATGGCAAGTGTGGCCAAGACATGCCACTTGTATGTGGGCAGCAAACTGCCTTGTTCTTTTCTTCAGTGCACACAAGAATGCTACATCTCTAGGTCACCTTGCATCTAGGGAAGACCATGTGGCAAATCCTGGAAATGTGTCCAAAGTGACAGCTACCATTTGCAGAACTATTCAATAAAAAAGAATCTCTCACAAGCAATCCTTCTCACTGTCCCTTGCTGTGGGTGAGGAGTTGAGGAATGGTGACAACCAAGGAAGAAAGGAGTTTAGATCTGAGACACTCACTGGAGGAAAGCCACCCAGAGGGTCACCTGACCAGTAACACTGTATCAGCATGCAACATTTCAGGAGTCAATTAACAACTTCTCTTGTTCCACACCACCGAAATCTTTGCCCATCCTAATGGAAGAAGCATCTTACCTCAACAAGTGTTTACAAAAGAAATAAGTAAATCAGATTCAGAGGTCCAAGAAGTCAAGTTTCTTCCTTCATACCCATCCTCTCATTTATTCAAGAAACATTCAGCAATATCTTTGTTTTCTTATGTGTTCTGAGCAGAGGCACAGAATTCACAGACGTGATGCATAGCCTGAGTTCTCAAAGAGGAGGGACAGTCAAGCACACAAACATACACTCAAGATGGGATGCAAAAAAATTGTACAAATGCACTGGTGCTCGAGGAAGTTAATTGGCTAATGACTTCATTAAGCAAAGTATCTGCTTCCTTCTAGGGTCAGGAAGATCAGAGTCACAGTTCCAGGCATTCTGTGTTAGGGGTCCCAAGCAAGATCACATTAACAATTATCCCTTACCCACTGCACCGGCTGTCCCTCTATCCCCCTGTCTCTGGCCAAAGTCTCAGCTGGCTACTCCTGAGCTGAGAGCTGACAGGCGTTGGCCCTCAGATACTCCCTGGACCATCTTCCTGTCCCCACCTGCTGAGTTCCTGGTGGCCACTGCAATCTGAAGCCAGTGAGCAAATGTATTTCCTTTAGAACAGATTATTTGACACTGGGGTCCACAGCAACAGGCCTGGGACCCCAGAGACCTATGGAGGAGCTCACTTAGTGTGGAGTCATACGCAGCCCCACACTCTACCTTGAGCCACTCATTCTTAGGCTCTGCTGTCAGTTCTGTCCCACTCTGCCACAATTTGTTATCTCAACATCCCTCCTACAGAGTTCCCAGAAACAACCCTGCCCTGCACTTTATCAACCACACATAACTACATCCCAGCAGGATGCAAGATTCCTGACTTTTCCACCAAGCCCCTAGGCTCCCAGCAAAGCAGAAAGTACAGCCAGGAGAATGCAAGTACCCGGGGTGCTATGTGGAGAGCAAGAACTCGGACCCCATCAAGAGGCACCCTCTAAGGAGCCACTGGTGCAGCCACGGCACTCTGATAAACACAAAGCAGAAAATGCAGTGTGGTGGCAGAAAGTAAATTGAGGACAGGAAAAGAGAGAAAAGTGGGACAGGAGGAGGAAGCTGCAAAGGCAGGCTTCAATTTCCTGCACGGCCATTTGCTAAAAGGGGCTCACGTATTTGGCTAGAGCTCCTGACACCCAATATTAAAAGGAAAAATTGGTCAGATGCTGGTCACTCAGCACACATACAATAAAAGCCAAATTGCTCATCTTGAGCAGACGTTTAAATCAGACAAGAACTTCTCTCAAGTTCTAGTAACAGAAACCCCATAACTCATAATGAAAAAATATCCCCTATCTGAAACAACATCCACACAAGGGTACATGACAAGTTTCAGGAGACTGTTTCTCATAATCATTCTCAATATAAATTGATAGCATCACTCAAACATACACTTTATGAAAAGCAACTCATTGGAGTCCAATAGTATGCAGTCTAGATAGCTACTCCCTGTTGGCTTGACTCTGCGATAAGTTTCAGAAACTATTCAGGACAGAAAATATACTTAATAAGAATTTTTCAGCAATTCTTCCTGGCTTTTCTTCTGTTCTACCAGCAGACTGAGTGATAGAATGGGCCCAGGCTCAAGGCAGTACTTGCTGACCACAAGGGAGGTTGTCAGGTCGGGACAGCCTCCTGGCTCACATCCCTTCTCTACTACTCAGCTGCATTTTCAGGTATGCAAGGCAAGCGCAGGAAAGGATGATTGTAAGGAGCCTTCCAGTTGTCAAGTTCAAGGATTCCAGAGACTCAGAAGCTGGGAATGCTCTGGAGCCACAAACACACAAAGCCACAACGCCGGCGACAGTGCTCCACCACAGAGTCAGCAAGGAGAGCAGTGAGTTCCCAGAATTTGATGCTGCCTCTACGTCCATTTTGAATAGAACTGGACATTCTCATACCAGAAGCAGGGCTCGGCCATGCTGACAATTTCCAGTCCTATGTCCCCTCCCAGCTCCTCAACATGATGGATTCAAATATCTGCCTTCAACAGCTTCCTCCCGGTGACTGCCTCCCTACGGGACACACATCCGACCTGTCTCACTGACCTCATGCTCCTCATGGACTGTGCAGATAGATCTGCCACGGTGACCACTGCTCAGTCACAGCACAGCCTCCAGGAACTTGTGTCTGCTTCCTTCAAGCCCACCAACCTGACCTCCCCGCGAGAAACTCTCCTGGGTAACACACTGACTCCAGTACAGTCGACAGTCTACAAGTCCCACCTTCTCATCCTGCCTGTCTTCCATGACCTCCGCGTGGGGAGCTCCCAGATACACCTTACACCACCCCCACCCCAGGACCTATGGAAAATAATCTTTATTTCCAACATTGTATCTCCTGATCAGCAGAGGAGTGTTCGCCTTCTTTAAAATCCTAAAATAAAACCAGGAGGAAAAAGCCAAGTTTCTCTTGGATCCAAAACATGAAACATTCAAACCCATAACCTGAGTCTCACTGTAGCCCTTCTTGCCCTTTCAAAAACTACATCTCATGGCCAGTGCTATGGCGCAGCAGGTTAATGCCCTGGCCCAAAGCGCCGGCATCCCATATGGGTGCTGGTTCTAGTCCCGGCTGCTCCTCTTCCGATCCAGCTCTCTGCTATGACCTGCACTCACACAGGAGAGCTGAAGGAAGCTCCTGGCTCCTGCCTTCGGATCGGCGCAGCTCCAGCCATTGTGGCCAATTGGGGAGTGAACCATCGGATGGAAGACCTCTCTCCCTCTGCCTCTCTTCTCTGGGCAATTTTCTGACTTTTGAATAAGTAAATGAAATCTTTAAAAAAAAATTACATCTCAATAGAAATTTTAAAAGGGGGTGGTGTTTGATGCAGCAGCTCAGATACCACTGTGTGGCCACATCCCATACTGGAGTGCCTGGGTTCAAGACCCAGCACTGCTTCTGGTTCAGCTTCTTCCCAATGAACCTATGAGGTAGGAGGTGATAGCTCAAGTCCTTAGGTCCCTTCCGCCCTGTGAGAGATTCAGATGGAATTCTGGGCTCCTGGCTTTGGCCTGGCCCAACTCTGGCTGTTGTGGGCCTTTGGGAACTGAACCAGTAAGTGAAAAGCTCTCGGTTTGCCTCTGTATTTCTCTTTCAAATAAATAAATGATTAAAACTTTTTTAAGTTACATCTGTCTTGACGGAATTCCTAGGGGCTATAACACCTGACAAAAAGAGCAGCCCTCACTGCAGGTGCCCTTAGTGGGCTACTACGGGAGGCTTCCTGCTGAGATTTCCAAACACACTCATTCAGATGCAGACGTTACTCTGCTATGGAGATCAGTGGCCCCATTCAACTTCTGTCAACCTCATCACAATCACTTTTGGGGGAAATAAAGCCTTCACCTCCTACCCCAGGAACTGGGTCAGCCTCCAGAGGGCACATCCCCGCGTAGAGAAGACCCACAAAATTGGGGAGGACAGGGAAGTACAGTCACTGGCCAGGGAGCCTGCACCCCAACAGAAGAATTATTCTCCTGGGCAGGTGGAGGTCAGAACGTGGCAAAGGTCTTAGATGCTCTGAAGTGAGGGAAACATAAAAAGTCAACAGAGAAATGGAAAACTGTAGCAAGGAAATTGGATTTTGAAAATCCATTTGGATTTGGTAATGTATAGCATATCAGCATCTGTAAGAGAAATAAAAATAGTTCAGGGTACATACTTTAGGATATATTAAAGCATAAATAAAGTTTATAGTGCCAATCAGATTTTTTTTTAAAACATGGGCTCTTCTTTTGAAAATGAGGGCGAAATAGAATTCAATAAAAATATAAATGTGTCTGCCTCTGCCCTGCTCAGACATGATCCTATGTATTTTTGAACAGAAGAGGAACTAAAGATTTGTTGAGCTTCTGCTGTGTGCCAGGCACTGTACTGCAATGGTGTAGGTGTCTATGAGGAAGGTAACCCCAGCTTCACCACCCCCTAAGTCAGGGGTCAGCAAACCCTTCCTATAAAGAATCAGGGTATGAATATGCATTTTCTGTTTTGCAATCCTACTACCCATCACAAGCATTCAATCCAGCCATGCTCACGCAAAAGCAGCCATAGACCAGACATAAACAAAGGAAGGTCACACATTCCTTGTTCCAATACAATTTTACTTGCAATAAGTGGCAGACCAGATTTTGCCCAGAGGTTGTCATCTGTCAATCCCTACCCAAAGAGACAAGCATGGCTCTCCCCATGTTATAGATGGAAACTTGTCATCAGAGCTCCTAAGGGGCTTGACTGGGTGGGGACAAAGAGACATACACAGCAATAATAATAGTAACGCTAACTTACTGGCAGCTGAATGTGGGCGGGCCTTATCTATAGTGTCTTCCTATTCATTTCCTCATAGTATGTGATGGCTGAATTCGAGACACAGCCAAGTTGGTTTCTCTTCTCAACATCTCACAAAGCTAAAACCAAGGTGTCAGCTGAACTGCATGTCTTTCTGAATAACAGGGTCCTCCATTGAGCACACAAGGTTGTTGGCAGAATTCAGTCCTGTGCTTACAGAATTGAGGTCCCTACATTTTTTTTAAGATTTATTTATTTTTATTTGAAAGGCAGAGTGACAGAGAAAGGAAAAGGGAAACAGAGAGAGAAGTCTTCCATCTGCTGGTTCACGCCAAAAATGGCTGCAATAGCTGGTGCTGGGCCAGGCTGAATCCAGGGGCCCAGAGCTCCATCTGGGTCTCCCACATGGATAGAAGGGACCAAAGCCCTTGAGCTATCCTCTGTTGCTTTCCCAAGAAGCATTAGCAGGGAGCCAGATCAGAAGTGGAGCATTTAGGAATCAACCTGGTGATATCTGAGATGCCCGGGTCATGGGAGGCATCTTAACCCGCTGTACCACACACCAGTCACAAGGTCTGTGTTTTCTTGTTGGATGTCATGCAGGGGGCCATTCGCAGCCCCTAGCTGCTGCCATAGTCCTGGCCACGCATGTCCCTCCATAAGATCCTTTGTGCTTCAAATCTCTTCTTTCAGACAGAAGTCCATTTTAAGCATTCATCTGATTCAATCAGATTCATCCAAGATAAATACACTTTCAATTAACTGAAGTCAATGGATTCAGGATTTCCATTACATGTGCAAAATTTCTTTACCTTTGTCACTAACATAGCCTAACCAAGGGAGTGAAATCCACTATACACAGTCTCATCCAAGGGTGGAGATTATATAGGATATATACACCAGAGGCTGGAGTCTTGTGCCACATTAGAATTTTGCTTATCACAGCGGGCCAACCATTCACCAGTACTCAACAATGCCACTGTAGCACAGAAACAGCCACAAACGACACGCCCAGAACGGGCCCATATGGTTAAGCCTAGGCACGTTAAGCCTACTCTTGCAAAAACAGCACCCCATGCAACAAAGGTGTCCCATATCCAAGATGCCAGTTCAAGTCCTAGCTGCTCTGCTTCCAATCTTGCTGCCTGCTAATATGCCTGGGAAAGAAGCAGAGGATGACCCAAGTCCAGGGGCCATTGACACCCACGTGGGAGATGAGGATGGAGTTCCTGGTTCCTAGCAATAGCCTGGCCAGCCCTGGCCACTGCAGCCATCTGGGGAGTGAACCAGTAAATGGACGATCTCTCTCTCTCTCTTCTCTCTTCTCTCTTAATTCTTCTCTCTTCTCTCTCTCTCTACCCCCTTCCCTCGCTCCAATCTTTATCTCATGCTGTCTCCCTCACTCCCTCTCCTTCTCATTCTGCACTCTGCCTTTCAAATAAATAAATCTTAAAGAAATAACAGGCATAGATATGTTCTAATAAAAATTGATTGACACTGTACTTGGAATTTCATATGATTTTCCCATACCACACAATAATATTTGTCTTTTGACTTTTCTCACCATTTAAATTAATAAAATTATTCATCAACCTGTGAGCTATAGGAAAAATAAAGTGAATGTCTAGATTTGGCCTGTGAGCTACAGTTTGATGACCTTTGCTCCAGTAACAGGATTTCCAGAATTAACACAGTCACTGAATCTCAGCACAGTACTCTGTATCATCCTCTGAGATAGCAGGCACTTTTGATGGGTCCCTCCCATTTCTCAGTTGTACACACTACTTCCTTTGTTTGGGAAATGTGTTCCATTGCCTTCTCTTTTTTTAAGATTTATTTATTTATTTGAAAGGCAGAGTTACAGAGAGACAGAGGCAGAGACAGAGAGAAAGTCTTCCATCTACTGGTTCACTCCCCAAATGGCTGTTAACAACTAGAGCTGGGCTGATCCAAAGCCAGGAGCCAGGAGCTTCCTCCAGGTCTTCCTCTGTGGGTCCAGGGGCCCAAGGACTTGGGCCATCATCTCCTGCTTTCCCAGGCCATAGCAGAGAGATAGATAAAAGGTGGAACAGCCAAGACTCGAACCAGCACCCATATGGGATGTTGGAACTGTAGGTGGCAGCTTTACCTGCTATGCCACAGCACTGGTCCTTGCAATGCCTTGTTTTTTTTTTTTTTAAAGGTTTACTTATTTTACTTGAAAGTCACAGTTACACAGAGAGAGAAGAAGAGGCAGAGAGAGAGAGAGGTCTTCCATCCGCTGGTTTACTCCCCAGATGGCCGCAATGGCCAGAGCTGCACCAATCTGAAGCTGGGAGCCATGAGCTTCCTCCAGGCCTCCCAAGTGGGTGCAGGAAGCCAAGGACTTGGGCCATCTTCCATTGCTTTCCCAGGCCATAGCAGAGAGCTGGAAGGGAAGAGGAGCAGCTGAGACTCGAACTGGCACCCATATGGGATGCTGGTACTGCAGGAGGTGGCTTTACTTGCTATACCACAGTGCCAGCCCCTCCTCTGCCTTCTAATGCTACACTCCTGGCCCTCAGGACAAGAATGGAGTGAAACCCCATAACTTCCTCGATTTAAATAAGCACTTGACCTACATTATAGCGTGTATTCTTTTTGAGTGAGGAGTAGCACTCCCCCACATACTTTACCTATGAGGACACCAAGGCCAGAGTGGTTGACATACTCAGCACCAGACCTGCCAGAATTGAGAGTCCGATCAAGGACTTCCTCCTTGGCCAGAAGGTCTGAGAACAAAGGCCACTACCAAAGTAAGTCTAGCTACAAAATGTGTGGGTCAACACAAAAATGCGGGGCTCCTGTTTCAAAAGTAGTAAGAAATCAAGATGGCGACAGCAGAGCATTTAATCAAAGATGGGCTCTCCTACATGCGGACTCCCACATCACTGCCCAGGAATCTGACTGCTCTGTGGACACGTACATCCTAAATACAAAGTACCACAGGCCCCTAAGCCACTGAGTTTCCAGCATCAGGCCTACAGATGCTTTGAAGAGAGGGCAGTATTTTAGTGGGGCTCATGCATCACGAGCAGTCTGTTGCAGGGAGCCGAGTCTCGCCCCCGGAATGAATGTAAACCAGCCTTGCATAAATTCAATCCCCTTTTTTTGAATATCTAATTGAATTTGCAGAAGTGTGTGCCAGGGGGGTGTTTAAATAAGTGCACAAATATGATAAGAAGGCCTTCACACCATTATATCTAATTCAGTAAGCAAAAATAATGGCAGGGCACGTTCCAATTAGTGTTTGATTTATTTGCTTTAACAAATCCAATTAGTAGAATGTTTTATAAAGTCATCCAATGTCAAACACTCATGGACTCAACAGATAGAAACAATACGCCTGATAGAAAAAATATTTGAAAGCTCTTTGAACACTAAATTTATTATAAATAAGATGCTACCTCTCTGATGGCTTGGGCATTCCCCAAGGACCAGGGCAACAGTGTCAGATCTGTTCATCTGGTTCCTTTACAAGAATGTATATGGCAACTCAGGTGAATGCAGCCCATTCTATTAGATCCAAGAATAGCAACAACAAAGGTGGAAGTCAGCCAAGGAACTTCATGGGAAAATAATGAACTTGCTGCTGGGTGTCCTCTAGACCAGAGATGGGTTTGGAATTCCCAGGCAGCACAGTGCAAGGGGAAAAACACTGGGCTAAAAGAGTCCCAGGACCCAGTCCACGCTCTCACGCCCCTACCAGGCTCAGGTTTTCTAGGGTGTAAATGAGAGGACTCTCTGACATCAGTGCCCAGAGTAGAGGTGGATGATGATCTCTACCCTGGGAGACATAGCACAAGGCAGTGCACACCAGAGCCAGCAGCTAAACTTCTTTATTTAATTGGATGACCTTGGCCAAGTTATTTAACCTCTATGTACCTCAATTTTCTCACCTGTAACACTAGAGTGATAATAATGCCCATTTCTTGGTGTTGTTAGAAGGATTAGGTAAATTTAATATGTGTAAAGAGTTGGAACAGTGCCTGGCCAAATAAGTGTTTGTATAATTAATACTTAACCTCAATGTGTGAATTAGATATGGAAAAGGTAACCATGAGATGTGTGTTCAGCTTGCATAATCACTTAAGGCAAACAAAGTATTCAAAGAAGCTGTATCTGTGCTGGTCCATCGCATCCTGTGGAGTTCAGCAGTGCCAACTATGACATGCTACTGAGGGCCCAGATTAGGATGACCAGTCTCTTTACATGTAACACAGGCACACCAAGTTAAACTCTCTCCTACGGCCCTTAGCCTCTTGACATCCCACGAAACCATGACTGCCTCCTCCTCTGTCGTACCCAGCCTTATACACCAGGACTCAAGATATCCCCTGGAATATCACATGGAGCTCAGCTGTACCTCTGCCTGGTACAGCAGCACAGCATGCAAGAGAACACGGTGGGATGAGGCAGCAGACTCCACCTCCTCACCCGGTCCAGCTCTCCACAGACCCCGCCTGCAAGCAGACACTGTGGCATCTGTAGTGGCCTGGAAGAAAGTGTGCTGAAGGAACCTGTGGGTGGGCTCAGCACCCACCCCCCACTGCCAAGGACAGGATGGAAGCTGGAGACACAACAGTCACCCTCAGGAGTCACGGATGGAGATGGTTCAAACCCAGCACTGCCTGGAGAGTCCAATCACCCTCAAAATTGTCCCTGTTCCACCCAGCAAGTCCCCCCCCCCCAAAAAAAAAAAAAAAACACTGTGGGAGCAGATTCTGCTATGCTTTCAAACATGAAGAGAGAAGGGGCCGCCTGGCCCGGCTCCTAATTTTACAAGTAGAAAAACAGGCATCGAAAGGGCAAGGCTACAAAGACATGGGGTCCAGAGCCAGGACTGAGCCCAATTCTCCGGGCTCCAGGCCAGAGCTCTGCCCACTCAGGTGCCAGAATAGCATGTTTCATCTTTTCTCACACAACACTGATGTCTTTGCCATTTTTCTTCTGAGGGAGAAATAAAAGAAAAAATGTGGCCACGGGTCATGCCCCATCTCGGGGAAACTTCAGATCAGTCAGGGAGGATAGACAGGTTTTCCCACCCAGAAGGACAGGCTGGAACTGGTTCTGGCTGGAGCTGCATCAGCGCCCGAAGCCTTCAGAGGCCCAAGCTCTCGGTGGCCTCAGGGTCTTTGCACTTGCGGCTCCCCCTGTTTGAAATGCTCTCGCCTTGGCACTTCATGCAGCCTGCTCCTAGCACCCTCCACATCAAGGCTACGTCTCAAATAATTAACAATTAAAACGGAAGAGTCCAACACGAACCTAGTCTACACTCCCTGCATTTCTGACTCGTTTTCTTTCCCCAAAGGCCAACATCTTTCCAGGGCACCATGCCACGCATACTGAAGATTCGGAAACATTTAGGAGCAGCTGACAGATATGGGTTATGCACTCGGTTTTTATAAGTATATTAACATTTAATTACATAAAGTAAAGACTAAGGTTCCATGTAATCAGTTAAATTCAATAACAGCACCCAGCATTACATAAATCACCCACTGGTAATTGTGTAGATAAAATATTCATTGAGGTCTGAGTGTTATCATAAGTGCAGTGGGCTGCAGCAACCCCCTCCAACCAGTTCAGCTTTTGCGAATCGATCTGTGGTTGCCAACTGGGCTCCATCTACCATGGCCTGCTAAATGTGCCTTAAAGGTAGAAGGAAGGGTTTTTAAGGAGGGAGTATAAAGTAGCCACAACTGAGCTGGACTTAAATCACTTGGATGCCTGGGCTGGGTCAATCCAAAAAGAGTGATAGGTATTGGCACATTTTGAGGTCTCTGGGTTGGTAGCAGGAACTGTAATAAGAACCATACAAGCAAGCCCCCCAGTTAAATCAGTAAGTCTCTCTAATTTTTCTCTGAAATGTTGACAAGTTGGTTCCCAGGAGAGGTGACTCTCGCCAAAATGAAGGCAGGCACAGACGAGGAATTAAGGAAGTGGTCTTTGATGGACATTTCAAAAAGTCATAGTAAGGCAGTTGCTAAGGTTCCTAAGCCAAAAACAGAGCAAGTACCTCAAAGCCGCTTCACGTCCACCTCCAGTGCCTGGGAGTTTACATAAACACTGTTCTCATGTTTCAAACGAGCACTCTGTAATTTTCAGTTCCATGCACTTTTTTATTTAATCTGCAAAGCTCCAAAGCAGATGATGCTGTGAGTGCAGCCCTGCCAACGTGACTCCGCCTCGGGCTAAAACTCTCTGAGACAGAGCTGAACTTCTAACAAAGCTGCTTCTTGCTAAATCACTGGACAACTCAGGGCCTGACAGGACAAGAGAGCCGGGAGGGCACCAAGCCTGAGGATGTGTCTGGCACACAGCAGCCCTGCATAAAAGATCTGGCTCTGCGGCCAGCTGGCTGCACGACCTTGACCAAGTCATATTCTGTTTAAAAGGTATCTGAGGGCAGACCTTTGGCATGGCAGTGAAGCCACCACCTGGGATGCCTACATCCCATCTGGCAATGCCCAAATTTGAGTCCTGGCTCCACCTCCAATTCCAGCTCCCTGCTACTGTACACTCGGGGGGCCAGCAGGTGATGGCTCAAGAACTTGGGTCCCTGCCACCCACATGGGGGACCCAGATTGAGTTCCCAGCTCCTGACTTTAGCCTGGCCCAACCCTGGTTGTTACAGGCATTTAGATCTATCAACCTCTTCCACCCTCCCCTTTCAAATAAATTAAATCAGAATAAAATAAAATAGATCTTGCTGGAAGAATCTGACATTCTCTCACAGAATCCAACCACAATGTGGAAAAGGTGAAGGCTTCCAACAGAATTAAAAAGAAGAGCTCACAATAAAAGGACCACTAGCATTCACAGGAAACTGAAATGGATTTAAAAATGCAAATGGAAGATCACCTATTACACTCTTGTCATAATCTGGAAGAAGAAATTATTAAACCTCAACTCCCCAAAATTAACTAGCAGACCAAGTGTTCCTGCCACACTGTCAACCTTGAAGCTCAATAGTACATATTATCTAGTAAGTAGAGAACAATATCCCTGGCTTCTAATATTCACATTAAGACCTGTTTTAGGCTCCCAAAGTCTTTCTCTTTCTTGTACTTTTTACCTATGGTCAGCAAACAGAACTTTCAAACTAAAAATGAAACATTTCAAGTAAATGAAAAGCAAATAGAGTAGAGAAAGAAATGGTTGTGGAAATTTTAAGAGAAGATTTCTAAAAGTGATCTACTAAAAAAAAAATCCTGAAGAATGTTCTAGAAAGCATTAAGCATCCTTGATAGGATGCAAACAAACTCTGCCCTTCGTGAGAAAGCCACAAAGAGAGGCTAAGAGAAATGAAAAGACAACAGGATTGGATGGCTGTTCTGTGGGTTCATAAAAAGTCTCCAGGGAAAGCAAAAATGCACAAAGCAGAGTCAAAAGCAGCATTAGTGAGAAAGATGGCAGCGTAAATGCGATTTATCAAACAGCCAACCTCCACACTGATAGGAAGGAACACAAGGAAGCCAAAGTAGCAAAGAAACCATAAACATGGAAGTTTTCAATGTTTTTCTCATTGACTTGGAGGATGCAACACAATTTGGGTCTACCCACAATGTCTGGAATGTATACACCACACAACCCTTTCTTGAGAGAATTGTGCAGTAGGAGAAGAGGCGGATTTGGGGAAACTCAGTAGTATTTGCCAGTTGAAATGTCCATGACCTTGGGATGGAGAACTAAGGGGTGCCTTGCTCAGGTATCCACCCACCTCCTTGCAGCAAGGGCATTTTAAGGAACGGGTGTTTTAGACAGCAGTAAGTTGCCACTTGGGATGCCTGCATCCCATGTCAGAGCACCTGGGCTCAAGTCCCAGCTCTCTCATAACTGCAGCTTCCTGCTAATGTGCACCCCAGAAGGCAGCAGGCGATGGCTCAAGTACCTAGGTCCCTGAATCCACGTGGGAGACTTGGACACATTTCCAGGCCCCCAGCTTTGGTCTGGCCCAGCCCTGGCTGCTGCAAGCACTCAGAGAGTGAACCAGTGGATGGAAGATCTTTTTACATCTGTCTGTCTTTCAAATAAAATGAAAATACATGCTTGTTATAAAACAGCATTTGAGTCCTCTTGGTTTGATGGCATTCCTGCTATTTCCCTTCTAATCTGGTCTTCCCAGAGTCTTGGGACCTCCTCTCATCTGGGATAACTCCCATAACTGGAAGGGAAGACCGAGGACAGAGTGAAAACAGCAAACAGCCGAGCGGTTTTTCATCCAAGGACCAAGAGCAGCCATGAGGATCGTGCAGCTTCCCCCAGGGCCTGGCTCTCCTTGAAGCCTGTGAACAAGTTTCCCTGGGCCCCACCAAGCACAGGAACATTGCAGAAGGGACAACAATCTGGAAAGTCTGCCAAGGGCTGGAGAGCAGTGAGCCCTCTCTGGTCCTCCAGCACTTTGCACGTTAGCAGCTGCAACCCCATTAAGGTAAAAAGAGAGAAGCCAAAGCTGCATCCCAATTACGCCCTTGGGGAAGGCAGCACAGAGGGGGGCTGAGCATCTCACTGAGCCCAGCCCATGGTCGTGGTGCCTGGGGCAAATCACTCAACCTCCATCAGTTTCAATTCCACACCATAAGCAGGTGGAAACACCCACTCCCATGCTGGTGTGGTTACCCTGCGTCCCTGGAATGTATACATGCCAGGAAGGTGCATTCTTGAAGGAAAAGAATATAAACTCAGAAAAAAAGACTGTACTGAAATGAGAAATCAGAACTAACAAATTTCTAATAACCGACAAGTACCACAAACATTGCATATCCAGAAAAATATTTTTATTAATCATCCCCCTAACAACATTTTCCTTCACATTTCTGGAGGTATTCCTCGAGGTTACTCCTTCAATATAATAATTTTGCAATGTCATTTTTAATAGACAAACTAAAAGCCTCAATGTCCCCTCTAGTAGGTTGATTAAGATTTGTTTACTGTTATTAATATTTTAAAGTATCCAAGTTCACAAGTCATTATGAATATGGTATTATATAAACTTTAGGATTTCAGTCAAATTTGGAAAAAATTGTCAATTTTCTTTCATGTGTATGCTGTAATATTTCAGGGCATTTTAAGAGCGCTTGTGCACTGAGAAACAGTAAACAATCTATGAGATGATGACAGTAGATGTGTTCCTGGAAGCCATTTTCACACCAGGGCAGCTAGTAATGTTTTATCTACACATACGGAAATATGTGAGCATATGTCACGTATATGCAGATACATCAAAAAGATAACAGAAAAACAGGATTAGGAGGAGGTTATCTTGGTGTAAAAATTATGAAATCCATGCCTACAAGGAGTGTTGGAAAAGTCATAGAAAATGCATGTTATGGAAAAAACTCCATAGGTTTCAAAATTTTGCAACAAAATTAACTTTTTAAATTCCTTTTCCATAAACTTTTTGAAGCACACATGTGCACATGCACACAAATACATTTATACACCTTCTATTAAGCCATACAAAATCTCAATTTCGACTTACCTAGGTCCCTAAAGTGGCCCTGACCTCCCTACACGCCCCACCTCTCACCCCGACCCGCAAAAGGCAAGTGCAATGAAAGGAAAGTTGGAACAGAAAGAGCAGTCTCAACGATGTGATTAAATAATCTTTTCTTATTGTTTCAGAAAATATGTGACCGTCTGAACATGTCTCCAAGCCCTCAACCCCCTCTCGTCACACACTCTCCACCAAAACTTAGAAAGGTGACATGACAGCAGAGCCTGGAGCTTATGTGACAAAAATGCCATAGGTACAGGGCTCTGAAATGCCCTCACAGCATGGGGCACCTGCCTGGCCCCATAAGTGACTGATACCCGGTGTGCAGCCATGCCACGTTTCTGGTGGAGGCATCTGAAACCTGCCCAGCACTTACTAACCTCTACTGCACCTGCATAGCTGTACAGTTTTGTGACTTAATATTAGATCTCAAAATAATGGACTAATGGACAAGGGTGAGCCTTGGGAGGGCAAATCTGTAACATTCACCGATATTCAGTGACTTGCATACAAACATCTGGATTTTACCTTGGGAAGAAAAACATTCAACAACTGTGCTCAAAAACATTAGTACTGTCCTCGGCTCTGGCAAAATACTGTAACTCAGACATTTTCCCAGTTTGCTGAAGCACACTGAGACCAATCAGCATTTCAGAATCTTGCTAATTTCCCCCTTGCTTTCCTTGTCTTATCTGGCTCTCTCCAGGCCTCAGTCACACCTCTGAACCTCTGAAGTAGATACCACAAAGCTTGTCACCTTTTCCTCCATCCCTGCTGGCTGTTGGAATTGAAGGTGTTTTTTAAGTCTTAGGCCTCATCATGTGACACATCCCAGACCACAGCCCCTAGGATCACCTAGGAACCCTGCCACCTGCTTGGGGGCCTTTGAATGGCTTTGATTCAGACTCACTGGAATGACTCTGATCTGCTCCTGGACTTTGTGCATAGATTTTCACACGGCTTCCCCATGCCCCTGGGAGGCTCCTCGGGGCAAGCCTGGAGAGAAACAGAGCCAAGCCATTAGCTGGCAACATCCGTGCACCAGCAACCTTCTTACTAGGGGAATCAGTGGGAATTTTTCTATTTTCTTCAACGGTTCTCTAGCTATTTTGGAAATCATCCAGGTTCTGTAGGATAGGGAAAAGTTGCTATTTCTTATCACAAACTTAGGAAAACTGATGATTATTGGGGGAGGTACAAGAAAACACATTCCACTGACTCCCACAAGGAGGCTACTCTTGGGACAGGTCTACACTCTTTGAGCCTCAGGAAAAATGTCTTTTATTCAACACGGCCTGGGTGCCCGCGGGCAAGGGTGAAATTGATGGCGAGGCAGCTACAGACAGGGTGTTCTTTCAATGACTCAAAAGAGTATTTTCTTCAATTGTGGTGCCCCCCCATACAGCATTATTTTCTGTACATTTTGAGTCGTGGTGTCCACACACGTATACACACACATACACACAGCTTCATGAAATATCCTGTAGGAACTAAGGCAACAATAAACATGCGGACTCTAAAAAAAGTCTGGCACATTCTAAAAGCTAAATATATCCTAGCAATTATTGTTGGTACTGGGAGTAGAGGGCCTATAAAAACATAGGCATATTTAACAATACACATTTCAACAAGTCGCAACTAGTGATAGATATTAACTAGAAATTACATTGGTTACCCTTAAGTAGCAAATATTCAAAATATCTACAGGCACCAACAGATTTGACAACACTGCATTTTTGTATAATTAACATCTGAAAGGCATATATGTTATACAGGTGCATCCTGTACATATGTATAGATATTCATACATAAATATGTTTATTCATAAATTTGTGCATCTGAATCCATATGTACGTATATATCTGGTGTATTAGTGTTATTCTAAGTGCAAACATAATAGATGGTTACTGCAAGTAATTTTTGCAAAACCCAAGAACATAATCCCATCTAAACTCACCACTCCAGGAGCCACCCTGTTGATATCTAGATCTATAAGGTTTGAGATTTTTTTTCCTACTAATAGACATATGCATTTCTTTTCAAATTCAAAAAGAAAAATAGAACCCATGTGTGAACAGAAAGCTTCGCAACCTACATTAAAGTGTACTCCTCAATCAGGAATACTTTTCTACTCCGTTAAGTTTCCTTTTGAACCCAATATTAACAGTCACTATCCCGCATGCCTTCATATCCTAACCATATCCCCTTTCCTTATTTTTATTAGCTTTCAAATCTTACTGTTTATAAAGCAAAGACATAGCCACACTTATTTTCTTAGGGTAATTTTCCAACAGTTGGTCAAGACGTAATTTTATAAATAAATGTATGCAGTCAAACCACCTTCCAGAGCAGTTGTGACAGCTGGCATCTCCGATGTGTGAGACTGCCCTCAGCCCCTTACACCCTCACTATGTGTCATCACTGTTCTCGATCATTGTCAACTGAAGCGTGGAATGCACACACCCATTTTTCTCAGTTTTCCATTATTTGAGTATTGGCTGAGGTTGCATATTTTGCGTGAGTTCAATGGCCACTGGCATTTTCTCATTTGTGCATTACCTGTTTGTGTTCTTCACTCATTTTACAAATGAGCTGCTTACGCATTCCAATTTTTAAGTCTTCCTATGTGGAAAGTGCCTTATTTGCTATGTATTCACTCACTAATGTATCTCTAGTTTCTTTTAACCTCTTAATTATCTCTGATGCATGCACACTGTTGAGTACATATTAAAACCTGTAAATCATTTTCCACTTAGGTCAGACTGCCTACTTAGAATATCTGACACTCAGGTATTTGCAACTGTAAAGGAAGAAGTATTTACCCATTTTATCTTTTAGTTCTCTTGTTTAATTAGAAATGCATTTAAACCGCTGGCGCCACGGCTCAATAGGCTAATCTTCCACCTGTGGCGCCAGCACACCAGGTTCTAGTCCTGGTTGGGGCGCCGGATTCTGTCCCAGTTGCCCCTCTTCCAGGCCAGCTCTCTGCTATGGCCTGGGAGTGCAGTGGAGGATGGCCCAAGTGCTTGGGCCTTGCACCCCGTGGGAGACCAGGAAAAGCACCTGACTCCTGGCTTCGGATCAGCACGATGCGCCGGCCACAGCGCGCAGGCCGCGGCAGCCACTGGAGGGTGAACCAACGGCAAAGGAAGACCTTTCTCCCTGTCTCTCTCTCTCTCACTGCCCACTGCATTTAAACGTTTAATTCACCTTGAAATAATTTATGTATAATATAGCAAATGAATCAAATATTTTATTCCTAAAAGCACTTTCATAACTTTCTAGCACCACTGAACCATCCATCTACTACCTGATAACATACATGAGGTGTGTACACATGCGGAAGTCTCTTCATGAGCCTTCTATTCTGTTCCATTGTCTTTGTGTCAAAATATATCAGTACCAACATGTTGTAATTGTTATGGATCTCAGCACTGCATAGTTAGCAGTAACGCTGGGGATTAGCTCATCAAACAGTCTTAAGCTTAAATCCATCCTACCAGTTACTAGCTGGGTGGCCTTGGGAAAGTTTCCTACGTCTCTGTGCATTAGCTTCTTCATGGACAAAAACAGGGATAAGAATCATCTCTTCCTCATAAAATAATTGTGAAAATTAAAATAAGTTCATAGTGCTTAGAACACTGCCTGACGTATAGTGAGTTCTCAATGGATGGGAGCTATTCCATGTCTCTCCCAGGTCTGCTTTACAGCATACCATAGACCAAGTGGCTTGCACAGCCTCACAGCTCTGGAGACTGGGTCAACAGGGTTGGGTCCCTGAGGGTTCTGAGGATGCCCTGTCCCATCTTAGAGAGGTTGACTGGAAATCTTCGGCACTCATTGGCTTCTGGAGCTCTTAGCCCAATCCCTGCTTTCACCGTCACATGGCATTTTCCCGCTGTCTCTACACACTGTCTTCTTTATCTCTGTGTCTCAATCTCCCCTTCTTAGACAGACTCAATGGACTAGTGTTCACACTAATGACCTCTTCTGAACTTGGCCAAATCAACAAAGATCCTAATGCCAGTAAGGCCACATTCTAAGATACCAGAAGTTAAAATCTCAACGTATTTTCTTTTGGGATAGGTAACTCAATCCATACTGACCATTGCATCTTTGCACTATCATGATAGGAATATTACACAATTTCATCTTAATAACAGCTTTAATGCCAGGATTTCTAGTTTTGCACAGCAAATGATGACATTGGCTTCAGATTTAAAAAAGTGATTTGCTTGTTTAGTGTTATAAGGGCTCATCTTTCAGCTTCTAGTGGACTAACTAGATTGGGAACATTCGGAACACTGGATTGCCTGCTACCTTTCAAACAGGAATGGGTGAACTTTATCAAAGGGCTTTAGGGACAACTGAACTGATCACATGGTTGCTCTGCTGTGACTTTATCAATGGATGATATATTAATTAATTTCCTAATGCTGAACATTATATTTCCAAGGCAAATCCCACTGCAGGGCAGTGTGTTATCCCTCCAACATGAAACTAGAGTAGCTTTGTGAGATTTGTGGTCTTGCTTTTGAAGGTTGCATCCATCTTCATTTGTGTAGTTGTCTTACATGCTCCTTGACAAATTTCATAACCACACTGCCTTTGCTTTACCAGGAAAGGCATTTTTGAGGTGACCCTCTTCCATCACTATATCTCTTAGGAACTACTCCAAGTATGAGGCAGAATGATAGCACCTTTCCCAGTCCGATCATGTCAATTTTTTTTGTCATGTCAGCTCATTTTGAGGACAGCAAGGTAATAGCTACCTGCGCTGACATGCCCTCGTTCCCAGACCCAGATCTGCTGCACACGCTTGTTATCAATCACCCATCAAGGTAATGCCAGCCCCATCTCCAGGGTCCTTGGATCCTTAGAACCAAGCTCAAAAATCAACCTTGTAAGCAACCATGCAATAGAACACTATTCAGCAGTAAAAAGGAACAAACCATGGGCATACATGACAATGTGAATGACTATCAAGTGTTTCCAGTTCAGTGAAGGAAGCTGGATTCAAAAGACTAAAAAATACAGGATTCCATTTTTGGACATTCTGGGAAAGTCAAACTACAGATCTGTGGTTTCCAGAAGCTGACGGTGAGCAAAGGGGAAGTAATGGCATGGGGGAATTGGGCAGATAACAGAAAATCACACATGTCAGTACTACATAAGGGGCTGGTGGACAGGCGTGCAGATGCAACAGAAGTGCAATGAGGTGATAATTATTAAAGCAGGGAAATTAGAGTTCATTATTCCATCTGCATATTTCTTTGATATAAGCTTGAAGTCCTAAAAAAAAAAACACACAGTTTAAACACACACACACACATCCCTGAATTTGTGCAGGGTCCTAGAAACACAGCCCTAGGGCACTCTTTCCTACTCCAATTATCTGAACCCTTAGCCCCTCCCCTAAATGGCCTACTTCATGAGTGTGCTCTCCAGTGACTTAATAAACTGAGAAAAAAAAAAAGGGAGAGACGGTTAGGGAAAGAGAGGCAGCCCAAACTTTGGCCATCTCGGTGAAATGGCTATGCTAATATCTTTGTTAATGTTTCCTGGTAACAGCAAAGAGAAAATGGCTCTCAGGATGACAGCCTTTGCCATTTTAGGGCCTCTCTGAGAACCCAATGCACTGCACAACGTGCTTCAAAATTTGAGTTTCCATTAAAAATCTCCATTTATGGCATAACTTAGAGCCCTGCACAGCACAGCCACTCCGCCTCCCAGGAAGGGCTTCCAGGCCTGGCCAGGCTACAGACAAGGACAATGGGTCCCTCCCTGACAGCAGACAGCAGTGCTGGAAGGCCCTGTGTAAGCGGCATTGTGATCTGCACAACGGCAGGGGGCAGCTGCCCTGGGCAGCACTGCACATGCACCTGCAGAGTGGGCCAGGTGTACCCAGGCACTCTGCTCCATGCAGCTCATTGCAGGAGAGGCAGCTGCCTTAGGACCACCACTCACCATGCATCTGTGCCATGCTGCCAGAAACAGATGGATCACTGTCATTCTTAAAAACTGCTTTCCAAGGGAAGACTCAGAAAACTTAAACAATTAGCTAGTGAAATCACACTCATCCCACCTTCCCATCAATCCAAAACAGACAGGAACCCACCCGTACTTAGGAACTTGAGAGGGGAGGGTACCACTCTCTGCCTTTCACTGGTAAGGAAACTCTCCAGGCATCACCCAGCTATCACAGGGCGACCAGCTGATGGTGGAACCTTGTTGGGGTGAGGAATGGGGGTGGGTTACTCCCCTCCATCATCCTCCATCCTCCTACAGGTAATGTCCAGGGCTTGAACCTCAGGGGGATGGGCTAAAGGAAAATCCTGACTCTTTCCTCCCTGAGGTATAGGAATTGCTCAGTCTATCGGCACAGCTTGCTTTCTCTGGTTGCACGTACTACTAGACACAGTGGCTCACAGGAGTAGCTCTTTGCTTTTACATTGCCTTGTTCCGCCTGGACTCAGGTGCCTAGGTCCTCTGACTTGCTCTTTCATTTCTTTCAGATTCTTTCTTCCTTCCAGTTCAGGTAGAGTAAGAGTCCACGTAGGCAGGGGACAGACCCATAATCCACTAGCTATCCTGCAGACCAGCAATGAGAGATGAGCCAGTACCATCTGCTTATGCAGCAGAGAGAGTGGGTAAGTCAGGCACAGAGCTTGCTATCAACAGGACTGATCTCCACCCAAGCCCGTGCTCGTGGGTAAGAAATCTCCCTATCCACTCTGGGTTCCAGGAATGGCTGACAACAAAGAACCACACCTACCATGTGGCTTAGCCAGGATCTGGGATGAATGCTTTGCTACCTATTACAAGGCCAGACGCAGACCCTGCAAATCCCCATTCTTCGTCTCAGAAATGATGAGCTGAGGCTGCCACTGTAGCCCAGCAAGTTAACCCTCTGTCTGTGATATCAGCATCCCATTTAAGTGCCTGTTAGAATCCCAATTGTTCCACATCTGATCCAGCTCCCTGGTAATGCACCTGGGAAGATAATGGAAGATGGCCCAAGTGCTCAGGCCCTGCCACCCAGGTGGGAGGATGGAATTCTAGGCTCCTGACTTCAACCTGGCCCAGCCCTGGCTGTTGCAGCCATTTGGGAAATGATCCAGCAAATTGAAGATCTCTGTCTCTCCCTCTCCCTCTCCCCAACCCTGTAACTCTGCCTTTCAAATAAAATAAATAAATCTTAAAAAAAAAAAAGGAAAGAAATGATGAGCTGAAATGCTTCTCTGTATGAACCCATCTGAACAAACTACTCTACCCTGACTGGATGACATCAAGCTTCTCTTCACCCCATGGACCTTTCCAGAGATCGGCTGACTGCAAAGAACATGTCAATAGTCAATCTGGCCACCTGCTCAGCCACCCACCCCCCCTGTTTTCCCTACTTCAATGGTCCACTCCTCCTGTTACTGATAGCCTTATGACAGTCTGAGCTTGCAAATTCTTTCAGTGACACCGACTCCTATTCAAGATGAAGGGAAACAAAGCCCAACTTTCTCTTGAGCCTTAGAAACAGTTTTGAGGTGTGCTCGGGACAGGGACCAGAGAGTGCACAGATGGAAATCACTGGTACTTGCTGCTGGGCTTTGCATATGTCTGCTCTGTCCATGGGAACTCAGAAGGAAAGAGACAAGCAACCGAACCTTGGCACCCTAAACATCAACACTAACTGGTCTCCCTGCTTCTAATCTCTCCATTCTTAACACAAGGAGAGACCTCTCAGTCCATGCTGCACCACCCATAACACTCCCACAATAGTGAAACAGGCTTTGTACAACAAAGGACATCAGCTTCTGCTACTCCTCAGGGGCTGGGGGCTGACACAAGGAGACCAAGAAAGTACATAAGAGCATGTGTCAGGGGCTGGGGTTACGACACAGCAGTTAAGTGGTCACCTGCAAAACCACCATCCCATATCGGAGTGCCGGTTTGAAACCCAGCTGCTCCACTTCCAGTCTAGCTCCCTGCTAATACGCCTGGGAAAGCAGAAGATGATGGCCCATGTATTTGAGCCCCTGCCAATCACATGGGAGGCCCAGGTTCCAGGCTCCTGGCTTTAGCCTGGTCCAGCCCTAGCAACTAGGGCATGAACCAGCAGATAGAAGATTTCTCTTTGTCTCGGAAGGAAGGAAGGAAGGAAGGAAGGAAGCTCACGTGCCCGCTATGAAGCCAAACAGGGAACACCTCTGAAGAGTGTACTCATTGGAGGACCACAGGACTCCTATCACCTCTCCAGACCCTTAAGTGCTGAATAGCCCCCAGGAAATCATAAACACCTTGTGAGTTGCTCTCAAGCAGCTGAGAACGGAAATGTACATCTTAGGAAACATGCTAGTGGCTGTGGGCAGCAGGAGAGCCAGAGGGGCCGTCTGTGATGATCCTTGTAAAAGCTCTCCCCCTGCTCTGTCTGAGTGCTCAGACCTCACAATCTGGCTCCCTTTGAGGAGTGGAGCACTGGGCTCAGGACAGATAACTATGTTGTGATGAGACCATGGCTGAGTGATGTGACAGGGACGGCTGGTCTATGGACTGCCCCGGAGATGCCAGCTGGAAAAGGCGGGGAGCAGGTGGCCAAGTCCTTAATAACTTTTCAGCAACCAGGGGTTGTAGGTGACTCTAATCTGGCAGGCAGGAGATTCTGACCCAGGAAACATCTTGCTGCTATTATACTCCATGCCAAGCAAGGCTAACTGGCTTGCAAATATTACTTGTTAAATCCCTACTACCAAAAAAATCATTGAAATTCAAACTGCAGAGACTTGAGGCTAAAACAAAGTGGGGAAAACCCTTCAGACAAGCAAGAGGACCTTAGAATCCCCCAATGAACTGAAGCTGAATGCCTGCCTTGTCCACTGGTGTACACGTCGGTTTTCCTCTTGTTCATTCCTTCAGTCTAGTTCCTTGGATCCTAAACTGTGGTGTGCAGAACAATTACTCAACCAAAGGGACTTTGTCATGGGTAGCTAAAGCGGTTTTCCAAGGGTGATTTTGACAATGTCTAATTCCCAACTTAACCGTTGACTTCAGAAGCTGTCCCCTACCTAGCATTGCAGTCCTCTGTGTTACTACTTACAATCAGGCCACAAGGGCAGCACGGCCAGCATAGGGACACGTGGGACACTCAGCATTATAAATGATTAAGACAATCAGCAACATATCACTAGAAGCTCCGTGGCTGTCCCTTTCACTTGCAATTTAAGCATGAGTGGGTTAATGAACTGAGTCACAGACAGGAAGCCAAAAACAAAAAGTGAATGGTAGATCTTTATCAAGGCGGTGCCCCTCACCATGAGATACCAATGTGTGCAGTAAGAAAATGTATTTTTAAAGTAGTAGACTGAATGACACAGCCAAGTGCAAAAAAACTATACACCATATTCTTCCTTTTACACTCAAATCTGCAAAATTATAGAATCAAAAAGCAGATAAATGATTCCCTGGGGCAGGGAGTTGGGGAGACAGAAATAGATAGGCTGTGACATAATACAAAGAAGGAAAATATGAAGGGTAAGGGAATAATTCTACCTCTTGATTTGATGATGGTGCTAATGTGATTGTATACAACAACCAAAACCCACCATACTGCACATTTAACTAAATCTTATAGTCTAAACATAGTAATGCATTTCTTAAAGAGGATTTTCTTTTATTTTTTTTAAAGATTTATTTATTTATTAGAGAGGCAGAGAGAGAGAGAGAGAGAGAGAGGTGTCTTCCATTCGCTGGTTCACTCCCCAAATGGCCACAATGGCTGGAGCTAGGCCAAGCCGAAGCCAGGAGCCAGGAGCCAGGAGCCAGGAGCCAGGAGTCTCTTCCAGGTCTCCCACACTAGTACAGTGTCCCAAGTGCTAGGGCCATCCACTACTGTTTTCCCAGGCCATAGCAGAGAGTTAGATTGGAAATGGAGCAGCCAGGACTCGAACTGGTGCCATATGGGATGCTGGTACTGCAGGCAGCAGCTTTACCCGCTACACCACAGTGCCAGCCGCACTAATACATTTTTAAGAGGTGGGGGGAAAAGTCATGGTCACACATATAGAACAAACAGAAGACTACTGAGCAATTTGAGTCAGAAGAACACACAAAGCAGCACCACATTCTTCCTTTCAAATTTCTCCTTTCACACTTGTGAAAGGAGATGAGAAAGCAAAAAAGAAACTGCAACATGCATTTGAATTTTCCTTTTCAGATCGGGGCTGTAATCAGTGCAGAGAACTGGGTAACAAGTAAGACCAAGAGGGTTTAATTAAACTGAGCAATCATTAAACCGGATTTAAGAGTGCTTGTGTTTGCAAAACAACAAAATATTTACAGACATTTTCTTCATCCCCTTCATTAGTTTCAGACTGCACAGGAAATATGGAGGTTGGGAACGGGTCCTAATGAGATCATGCAAATTTTAACTTCTGAGGTTACTGTGGCAAAGAGACAGCCTGGAAGAATGCCTGTGATGAAAGTTTAAGCGAGGAAAGCAGGATACAAAATGAGCTTGCACTAACGTTAAAAGTCGTTAAAAAAATTTCTAAGCGTGATGAGAGGGAGGTGAGAATGGGAATGGCTGGAAATTAAAATATTCTACCAGGGATGGCACCAAAGAGGTGAGAACAGGGGATTATCTTCATCTCCATTTTCCAAACCCTCTGAAATAGTTTTCTTGCTTTTAATGTCTTTGAAAATAAAAATTGAGACATGTACAAGCCACTCATGTCCACTGTTTCTTACATCCTCTTAGAACCAGACCCAGCTAGGAAAAGTCTGCAGCCACAATGTCCAACTTCACTCCACTCCCCCCCACCACCTACTCCTCCCAGGTTCTCACAGCCCCCGGGACAGAGAAACTGCTCTTCTCAAGATCACCCGGGACCCTCCAGGTGTCTGGATCCAAAGCCAGTTCTCAGTCCTCATCACAGCTGCGCTCTCAGCATCATCACCAGCACTGAAGGCTGCCTCCTGCCTTCTCTTGGATGCCAGCCACCAGCCTGTGCTCCATGTTCTGCCCCTGTCCCTACTCTCACAGAACCCCCAAAGCTGGGCTCACCCCGTTGTGGATCCCTAGGTGTGGGAGTCATCAGGGCTCAGACCACGAATGGCTTCTCCCTTCTCTCCCCTGAGGGACTTGTACAGACCCACGACTTCAAATAGCATCCACACACTGTCTACTCCCCATCTGGGTCTTTATTCCAGACCTCTCCCCTGGACTCCAGAACCTGAATAACCACCTGCCTTTTGACACACTCCCCCAGACACCCTAAGACATCTTAAGTCTCACACGTGCAAAGCTAACATTCCCCAAACCTGTTCCTCGGAATCTTGCCCTGTGTCCCCCGTACCCCTCGCACGTCCCTTTGACCTTGCTCACGCCACTCCTCAGTGCTCCACCACACTGCCTCCAGCACACACTTCTAGGTAGAATTCTGATTCGTGCAGGAACTCTGACTGTGACATCTAAGATGAACCCCTCAGAAGGGAGGGCATCCCTGCTCCACCATCCACCCCTCCGTCCTCATGCAAGCCTGGCTTAACCAACGTCATTCAAACACTGTGGCATTCAATGCCTTCATACCCATATCTTTGTAGACAGGTGAAGCCCGGGCCACCCTGACCCCGTGATCTCCCCACTCTTGGAAAAAAGCTGGGGTGGCATCCCACCCTGAGGTCCCCACCAGCTCACTCAGGGATCCTGGGTGTTACCTTGCATCCATCATTGTAGACTGGCAGGTCCTTGTACAAACCTCCCAGCCCCAGCTACCTGTGGGAGAGCCAGTCACACTACAGCACGTTCATCCACAACACCTGGGAATAAAAACTGTTAGAGGCCACCACCAGGCATTTCTTAGTCCACAGACAGAGCAATGGAGGGAGAGAATGAGCCACAAACCAAATGCAAATCTTACCTAAAGGCGTCCCCAAGCATTCTTTAAAGAACATTGCCCATGAGAGGAGGACGTGCCTGTGCATCGAGTTGGGCCGCTGGGTCCATTGTCCATAAATTTGCAATCTCTAAGCTGAAGACTCAGAGAGGCCCTAAATGTGGAAGACCTTGGTGATTAATACTGAATGAAGCCTTCTGACAGGAAGGACATGCCTGCACATAACTTTCCAGGTGACAGATGGGGGAGTACACACCCCTCACATGTATTTTCTCAATCGTCCTCATCATAGTCCCAGGAGGCAAGTCCATTATTATCCCTACGGTGATCTTGAGATAACGGGAGCCAAGAGAGGACAGACGCCGCAGCAAGGTCAGATAAGGAAGACCTGAAAAGCTGGGTGCCCGGGCACCAAGCCTAGGCACCCAACGGTCACTGCTGGGGCAGAAGGTGCTTCATGGCCTGAATGAAGCCTAGGGCTCCCCTGGGCCAAGAGTGCAGACAGCATCAGTGCCCTGTCTGCCTCAGGCTGGACGGTGCCTTCTGCATGCGTACTACCTTTGAACCTATGCATGAGTTCCCACCAACACCATTTTTTAAAAACATGATTTACTGAGACTGGTGCTGTGGCGTAGTGGGTAAAGTCACCACCTGCAGTGCTGGCATCCTGTGTGGGCATCGGTTCAAGTCCTCGCTGCTCCTCTTCTGATCCAGCTCTCTGCTATGGCCTGGGAAAGCAGTAGAAGATGGCCCAAGCCCTTGGACCCCTGCACCCACGTGGGAGACCTGGAAGAAGATCCTGGCTCCTGGCTTCGGATCAGCGCAGCTCCAGCCATTGCAGCCATTTGGGAGAGTGAACCATTGGATGGAAGACCTCTCTCTCTCTCTCTCTCTCTCTGTGTGTGTGTGTAACTCTTTCAAATAAATAAATAATTCTTTTTAAAAAAGAGTTTAATAAATAAATAAAAACACTATTTATTTCAGAGAGTGACAGAGAGGGAGAGAGGCAGGGAAGGAGAGGGAAGGGAGGGAGAGAGGGAGGGAGGGAAAGAGGGAGATAGGGAGAGAGGGGGAGAGAGAGAGAGAAAGTGAGAGAGTCTTCCATTTTCTGGTCCACTCCCCTGCTCCCCCAAATGGCTGCAATATAGACAGGTCTGACCTAGGCTGGAGCCAGTGGCCTGGAACTCCATTCAAGTCTCCTATGTGGACAGCAGGGGCCCAAGTACTTGGACCATCATCTGCTGCTTCCCAGGTGCATTAGCAGGAGCTGGATCAGAGGAGAGCAGCTGGGATTTGCACTGGTTAACTAACATGGGATTCTGGGGTCGTAAGTGTTGCCTTAACCCACGGAACCCTAACTCCACTTTTACACCTGCCTTTTAACCCTTCTGTTGGTACAATTTCACTGTGCAATACGAAACCTGGGAGATCTCTGGGTTTACAACCGCACACAGCTGGCCGTGGAAGGCTGTGGCATGTGTGGTTCAAACACCCCTCCATTCTTGTAATGGGAGAAGCCACAGTCTGATGAACAGGTTATGTGTGCCCTAGCACCTGAGGCTTGGGACGGGAACAGTGGCAGTGTATTCACATAGGAGTAAAGTATTCACACAAGCAGTGAAGCTGCGGAGAGGAGCCCAAACTTTTCCTAAATGCATACGAACACCTCAATGTCTTTGCCACAGCGGCTAGAGTGTCCATGAAATAGCTCTGAATGACATCTTCAAGGTGAAACGAGCTGAGTGCGTACCCGCTGGACAATATGTGCATGGAACATCCCAGCCGAGAAACTGCCTGAGTCTCACTCCAGTCCCCAAAAGCAGCTGCCGGTGACCCCACGCACAGAGGAGGGGTCTAGAAAGGTCGTGGAAGTCGGCCGGCTGAGAGATTGGAATCTAAGTAGGTTGCATTCACAAACCTGTGTTCTCATGACCTCATCTGTGGTTCTCCACCTTGACTGGTATCCTGAGTCACCCTGGAACTTGTTGAATGCAGAGTCCTAGGCTGTGCCCCCAGATTTCTGGCTCATAGATCAGAAGTAGGAACTAAGCACCCCCATTTGTAGAGAGACTCCCAGGTGGATCCAAGGCAGGTGGAGCAACGTCCACAGTCAGAGACTCACGGCGGCTGTGCTTCACTGCCATCCAGAAGAGAGGCACCTCCAACGTGGAACTGTGCACACCTCAGCTGATGAGAATCAGCCCCCAACGTGGTCCCGGGCCTGTGAGTCCAATCTGCAGAAGCACTGACTTCTTTTTATTTTTTTATTTTTATTTTTTTGACAGGCAGAGTGGACAGTGAGAGAGAGAGACAGAGAGAAAGGTCTTCCTTTTACCGTTGGTTCACCCTCCAATAGCCGCTGTGGCCGTCGCACGGCGCTGATCCTAAGCCAGGAGCCAGGTGCTTCTCCTGGTCTCCCATGGGGTGCAGGGCCCAAGCACTTGGGCCATCCTTCACTGCCTTCCCAGGCCATAGCAGAGAACTGGCCTGGAAGAGGGGCAGCCGGGACAGAATCCGGCGCCCCAACCGGGACTAGAACCCAGTGTGCCGGCGCCACAAGCGGAGGATTAGCCTAGTGAGCCACAGCACTGGTCATGGAGTGCTGACTTCTAACGGTGCTTCCTGTCTTCAAGCCTCCAGCATTAGCGCTCCCAACCCTAGGTACCACCTGTACTAATACTTAGCTCATGACTCACTTTTCCTTAACTTTCTTTCAAAGTGCATTCCTGGGGCTGGGGGGAGCATTGTGGTGCAGCAGATTAAGCCAAAGCTTATGATGCCAGCATCCCACAGCAGGGTGCTGCTTTGCATCCCAGCTGCTCTGTTTCTGATCCAGCTCCTTGCTAATGCACCTGGGAAGGCCTTGGAAGACAGTCCAAGGAACTAGGTAGGCCCCTATCACCTCCACAGGAGACCTGGATGGATCCCTAGTTGCTGGCTTTGGCCTGGCCCAGACCTGGCTTTTGCAAGCACTTGGATCGATTTCTCTCTCTCTCTCACTGTGTGTGCATATGTGTGTGTGTGTGTGTATAGCTCTGCTCTCAAATAAATAAATCTTTAAAAAAGACAAAGTAAACCCTCTATCACTACTCAACATGGAAACCCAGTCCCATTTGCCATAAATACACAATTAGGCTTAAAGACAATGTCAATAAACACAAGAGTAAGTAAAGACTGGTTACATCCTGTTTCTCACCTGGGGTTCTTATTCTGAGACTCGCTTTCTCCTACACAGAAACAGGCGTTAGTACATGTTAGAAGGTCAGGGATTCACAGAGACCCCCAAACCACGAGATCTTTGATCAAGGAGGGATTAGAAAAGAAATGAAGAGTTTTGTCTGAAAGTCAATGCCCTTGAAAGCCCTACTCACCGGGGAAATAGCCCAGTGTCAGTGTCACTGGCCAAAGGTCATGCTTTTCAGACTTGAAGGTCAATCGGCATCACCCAGAGAATCACACATTGCTGGGCTCTGCCTCCCGGGTTTCTGAGTCAGCGTCTGGGGAGGGGCCTGGGATCTGCATTTCTAATCACTCCCAGGTGATGCTGATGCTTCTGGTCCAGGGGTCACACTCTGAGAATCACTGGTCGAAGGAAGCAGAGCAGCTGGGGAACCAAAGGCTTCATCCCTGTTTCTCACTTGTATCTATGGAGGGTTGTCCCATGCACACCCGGCACTCCTGATTCCCGACACGGGCATTCCGTGACCTGGAAGCCCCAGCTCCACAGCATCCCTTTAACACTGTTCACTCCAGGAATATTCTTCCGGAAGCCTCCTCTAGGCAGGGCTAGAACCCACCAGCAAGGACTTCAGGTGAGTTATGGAACGACCTAGTACGTGGGCTGGCAGTCCCACCCAGGGACCCTGGGGCTGCCTCAGGTGACTGGACAGCCCAAGGCCTTGAGGGGGCACACCCACCTTCACACACCAGGCAGTTAGGCCAGCTCAGGGCCTCAGAGGGCCACATCCACCTGCAGACCTTGCTGCCTCCATGATGATTTTCTTCACCTACCTGAGATCTGCCCTTCAGGGACGAAGCCAGGGCCTGGTACAGAGATCCACAAACTCCCCAGACCCCACCCAAGTGATGCCTCATCCACACCTCTGTCCTCCTTTCTGGACCAGCCTGGAGCCCTGACCCTGCCTTCTCCAGCTCACAGATCTCAATGGGCTATGGTAGCCTGTACCCCACACCTGGCTCCTCTGCAAAAACCAGCAGGTTCATGCAGCAAAGAACAAATATTTTTCAAAGCAACTCTATTGCGATTCACTCCACCGCACCTGAGGCTTTAAGGGGCTTACGCATTCAATGAGGCATGAAGAATAACATGTTTCACAAGGAACAGAAATCTCCCACTGGAAGCACATCCTGACGAGTTTTGAGCCTAGACACTGGCTGCGCATCCCAAGGGATGCCATCCTTGAGTTCGGAATTTGTGGGGTGCAGCACAATCACACAGGTTCCTGGGTCTGTCTTGCCAGGTTCAAATCCCAGCCTTGCGTGTAGCCTGTATGTTCTGGGAACCATTTCTGAACCTCTGCATGTGTCATTTCTCCATCTGCAGGACCACTGTCAGGATGGAACGAAATAATGTATGTCACACCCCCAGCATCAGGGGTCAGTGGGCTTATGATGAAATCCAAAGAAAGGATGGCTGCTGCCACCAACATGGCCAGTGTTGTGACTGATGGACCAGCCACTCAGAGTGGAGATTGTTTGAACCCCTGCTCCAGAACACACTATAGACTACAATCACCAGGGAAGCAGGACTATTTGCTGCCTCACCTTATTCACACACGTGTGTGTGTGTGTGTGTGTGCACACGCACGTGCGAGAGAGAAGACAGACACAGAGAAGAGAGAGGAGAGACTGCATCACTCAAGGTCCCAGCAGCCCTGAGAGCTAAAACAACATGGGCTATATGACCTTAAGGCAGTGTTGACAAGTCTTTGAATGTCAGCAGTGTCAGTGCAGGAAAACCTGAGAGTCCAGCCAAGAACTAAGGAACCTGTCCATCAGCAAGGATTTCCCACCTGCCCTGAGGAATCAGACGCAGCTTGGCTATTCCCAGAGATGGGACCACAGCATTGTGAGGTAAGGGCAGCAACAGAAGGCCAGACTCACTTTCTTGCGCTCTAGGAGACCAGCACCAAGATCTAAGAAAGGGAAGAAGGAGCGGGTCACAGTGGTGGGAGGAACTGTGCCTGAAGCCAGAGAGATTAGAGTTCAAAGCCCAGGCCAGCCCTCCTTGGGTATACACAGGACTTAATCGCAGAAGGGCTCCACTCCTCTTCTCTAAGTCAGATATGAGACAGTGAACTGAGCCGTCAGGAGCATGAAACAGAATCCCAACCATAAAGCAAACCCTAATTAGGCACAGATGCTGTACTTAGGCCTCTGTGTTTTTTCTCCATCTTATAGAGAGGTGAAGTAACCCATGCGAGGTCACACAGCCAACAAACAGCAGAACTGGGATCCAAACCTACACAGTCACCTCCAGGCGGCATGCTGCTAGCCGCCACGCAGCTCCACGTAGCACATTGCCTGGCACGGAGCAGCTTTTCACACAAATAGGCAGTGACAGTGAGGACAGCAGTTGCTTTCCCAAGCTTCTCCCAGATGATGAGAAGGGGAGTGAATCCACAGACATGATTCATTGAAACGCCAGCTCATTGTGCCAGGCTCTGGTTGCCTACCCCAAATTTAAACAGCTGCTCCTTCCATGCAATGGAACGCAAATGTCTGAAGAGCTTCGAATTTTAATTATCAAAGTCCTGATGAAAATCTGAATCAACAGCTGCTCCCGGCAAGTCAGCCATCAGAGGTGCCCAGGGAAGGGCACGGGGAGGGGACAGGAGGTCACGGCCCAGATAGGACACAGATGACAGCAGCTGTCTAGGGAGCCCCAGCACCTGCAGCTGTGAGCTGGGGGATGGCACCACAGGTCAGGATGCAGCAAGAAGAGGAGGGGACCTCTGGGGTTCGCCTGTCCTTGTACCACAGAAAGTGTGAATGTGGCAAATGTCCAAGAGCGACAATGTGGCAGGATAACAGCAGCGACTTTGGGCATCCCTGCAGTGGTGCTTCTAGTGGGTCACGTAGGAAGCCAAGAAGTGGTACCCAGGGTAGGAAGCAGGTGTCACAGCAGTGGCCTTCAGCCAACTGGAAGATGGAGTGTGACAGAGGCTTCAGAGCCTCTGCTGTGATGATGACTCCTGGGTTCCAGGTGTAGGAGCCCCTGCCATCTCTAACACCTTTTCTTCTCCAGGAGACAAAAAACTCCATCCCTGCAAGGATCCAGGGCAGACGCTGCCATCCAACGCAAATGCTTTCAACACAGAAGAATGAGGCATTCCCTTCTCCAGTGCCCGACCTGGCCAGTCCTACTTTGTGATCCTTCTCATATGCAACACACAGTGACTTTGCCTGGATAACCCCAAGCTGGAAAGACTTGCCCAGCAGAACGGCCAGGACACTAGGACAGACCGCGCTTCCCTTCTGCACTTCCGGGTCAATTTGGCAGAACAGTGAGGCCATGACCGCTGGTGGCTTGTGACCCATAGCAAGGCTCCCCGAAGGAAGTCTGGGCACCTCCTTCGTGCTTGATTGAAGCGATCCTCTCCAAGGAAGATATCTTATGATTTACTCTGCAAGGATGTGTTCAGGAGAGTCATCCACAAGGATGCAAAGGAATTCAAAAGTGTTCCAGAGTAGGAGCCTGCCAAGCTGTGATACACTCATGCAGTTGAAATGCATGCCTTTATGAATAATTTAGAGTTCCAAACGACCCAGAGCACGTTTATAAGAAAACATTAAGTAAAAACGTGGGACAAGAAATAATCTGTCACAGACATAATTATTCCAATTGTGCCTGAAAGATGCAGATGCACAGATATGAATGGGAAACAAAACTACTGGGAATGCACGAATCACCTGTGTTTTTATAGATAGGTTTTACTTTTACCCTGTGTTTTCTCATCTCTTTCCCTAAATTTTCTATAGATAATATGCATGGGGCATGAGCTTGCACATTTTTACAAATAAAGTTTAAAAAATAACGGAAGAGGAGAGAGGTGTTAGAGAATGAGAGATGGTGCTTAGACTGGACATGGCCCAGAGCCCTTCTTGGACAAAACTTTTCCTATTCGCACAGCATCTGAACCAAAATGAAGGAGACCTTTTTTCCTTTTAAATTAACTCATGAAATATCTGGTCAGCTGTCCTCAGCTCCCACAAGGGTGTACTGGAGAAAGCAATATAAGAACCCATTCCAAGGAGCTAACGTTGTGGCATAGCAGGTGGGGCTGTCGCTTGTGACACTGGCATCCCACGTGGGTGCCAGTTCATGTCCCAGCTGCTCCACTTCCGATCCTGCTTCTTGCTAATATACATAGGAAGACAGCAGCAGATGGCCCAAGTGCTTGAGTTCTGCCACCCACATGGGAGACCCACAGGAGAATCCTAGCTCCTGGCCTGACCCAGCCCCAGCCATTGTAGCCATTTGGGAAGTGAACCAGCAGACAGAAGACCTCTCTGTCTCTAACTCTGCCTTTCAAAAAAATAAAATAAATATTAAAAAAAAGAACCCATTCGAGAACAGACCCTGGAGGATTAGCATCTGCTATGACAATATGTCAGCAAACAATTTATTAAGTACTTGCAACATCTCCCTCACCACTGGTTAGTATTTGGGTATTGATACAGTTCATGGAACTCATTACTTCAAGTTCTGTGTCCTCAGGATCTGATCTGTTGCAAAGGGGTGTCCAATTAGGGAGCTGCTGCCATTCTCAAACCTGCTTCTCATCCAAGAAAGCAGTCATCTGGGAAAAGTGAATTGTACCATCCTCTCCCTGGAAGCAGGGGAGGGCACAGAAAGAAGCCTGGAGGAAGTGGGGACACTTGTAGCTGGCCATGAAGATGAGCCCCGCTTCTGAAGCACCTACTGCATGTGATACCAGCCAGCACGGCGCCAGTTGGTGCCATGAGAAACCCCAACTGCCCTCCTGATGCCAGCTGTCCTCCCGACACAAACCTCACTGTCAACTCAGAGTCCGGACCCTACCACAGCAGGTCTATACTCCAGAAGACTTGGGCTGAGTTCCGTCCTCATTTTCTGAAGTCTCTAATGAGCCAGAGACTTGCCCATCAGATAAAGGTCAACTAAAGGGCAAACCCGAAAAACGTGGCTGGAAGAAGCAGACACCTGTCCCTGGACATTTAGCTCCATGCCATTCAACAAACCTGCCCACAGAGCACCCCCAATGTGAAGGAGCCAGGCAAGGTCTTTGTCTAGCGGCCCCAAGTCTGCCGCCCACATGCACAATTCCTCTGACTGCCTACTGTGAAACAAAGTTTGCACCATAGCTACAAAATGCATCTTCCAGAAACTAGCAGAAAATATCACCCAATAAATGATCTGCATTTGTGATGATCAGTGTGTCTGGGATCTAAAAAATAGAAGCTTTAAGCACAAACACACCACACACACACACACACACACACACTTTGTGTGGTGTGATTGGAACCTACTCACCCTTTCCCCAACTACCCCACCTTAGCCACCACCAATAGTCCTCACAGGGAATTCACTCAGGGTGCCAAGCTCTCAGACCAGAAGTGGGTGGAAAGGGTCAGATGTGCACAACAGTGCTATTGAGTGCATTATGCCTACACCCCAGTGTGACTGTGTTTGGAGACAGGGCTTTTAGGAAGTAATGAAGGCTGAATAAAGTCCCAAGGGTGAGGCCCTAATCCAACAGGACTGGTGGCATTCTAAGAAGAGAGGGAGAGAGACCTTTTTTTCTTTTTCTATAAACACACACACACACACACACACACACACCCCTAGGAAAGGCCATGGAGGACACAGCCAGAAGGTGACCATCTGTAAGACAGGAAGAGCGCCCTCACCAAAAACCAAATTAGCCGGAACCTTGACACAGGACTTCAAGCCTGCAGAACTGTAAGATCATGGTCTATGGCTCATTCCACCCAGTCTGTGCATTTGGCTATGGCAACCCATGCCAAGAGAAGCAGTTGCCAAGAGATGGGCACCACTGCGGCCTGAAAGTTGAAAGATCATCAAGCAAGCCCCAAAGAGGAGAGGAACCCACATGGCAAGAGAGCTGGAGCCTCTTCTACTCTGAATGAGCCCAAAGCTGCTCAGAGGAAGCGAGCAGGCCATGTACAGGCTTTGTACAAGTATTGTACAGGGAAGAAGCGAAGGGCAGGTGCACTACGATGAGCTACTGCCAGAGACCTCCTGCACTGGGAGGGAGTTAGACAAAAGGACACAGCACAGACTCTCAACAAATATTTGCTGAAGGACTGACATGCTTTCCTTCTAATTGGAAACTGGGCATGGAGAGATGACTCACAGCTGTTTAGCAGGGAGGAGATGGGATGCCAGACAAATGGCTGTTACCAGGGAGCCACGGCCTTGGAATGATGGAGTAAAGTTCACACGCACTGGTTTTCATTTTGGCTATGCCACACTGAAAACTCATCATGTCCCCATGTATCCTGGTTGCATCCATTCCTGTTTTCACAGGCAGGCTGGAAGCCACTTCTGCGGCCAGAGGAGACTCCTGGTCCTACGACTGTCACACCTAGACCTGGTTTGGGCACAGGTCCGACTGAGTATACCTTGCCAGAAGGTGACAGACCTCGTGAGACCTTAGACAGAGCAAAGCTTCAGTAAAGCAACTGGCCTCTCTTGAGAGGGGGCACATGCCAGGCTGGACAAGGGCTCAAGGTCCAAGGCTGCAGGTGATGGTCTTGGCCTTTGAAAGATGGTCACGCCCACCAGGGACAAAGAGAAGACGGAGCTGGAGCTCCATCAAAGAAGCTCAAAAAGCGAGAACGGGGAGAGTCCTGAAGGTCTGGCTGAGAAGCGAGGTGTAGGGTGGGGATTGCGTAAGAAAGGAAAGAAACCTCCTGTCTTCCACCCAGGAAGCATGCTGTGCCGTGAAGACTGGGAGTGTCACCCTGTGAACGCCGACGCTCAACTCGTGTCAGTGCTCCCAGACCTTTCCTGCTTTCAGCACATAAAGTCCTGCCCTATAACTTGGGGCTGGCATTGTGATGCAGTGGGTTAAACCCGCTGCCCACGGCACCGGCATCCCACATGAATGCCAGCTTGAGTCCTGGCTGCTCCACTTCCAATCCAGTATCTGGAAAAGCAGTGGAGGATGGCCCAAGGGCTTAGGTCCCTTCTACCTATTTGGGAGATCTGAATGGAGTTCCAGGCTTCTGGCTTCAGCCTGGCCCAGCCCCAGCCATTGTGGCCATTTGGGGAGTGAACCAGCAGATGGAAGAGATTCATTCGCATTCATTCTCATTCATTCATTCTCATTCTCTCTCTCTCTCTCTTTCTCTCTCTCTCTCCTCCCTCCCTCCCTCTTTCTTTCTCTCTGTTACTATGCCTTTCAAAATAAATAAATATGAAGAAAAGTCCTACAATCTAGCCAAACAGCACAGCTGGTGACCCTGCTGTTAACCCAGGCCCTGTCTGGGGCTCACTGTGTTCTCAGAGGATGCCCTCAGCAGTCCTGTGTGGGTCATTTCTCAAATAACTGTCTCCATCTGCACAACCTCCCCAACAGGTGTCTACTGCCCTTGGGGATGGCTGCAGTTTACCCAAGGTGAGGAAAGAGAGAAATGGCCAGCAACAGGAATGGCGCAGGGGACCTAAACACAAGTGACCTTACCTGTGCTGCACTGGTCTGTCTTCCTCTGTCCTCACCTCCTCCAACCTGACTTCTACACTGGATCCATGGATGATCCCTTCTCAGTATGACAAGACCTCCCCTGTGTGCAACCTTCCCAGGCTCCCTGTCACCCTGAGGATGGAATGCAAGCTTGGCCTGGCCCCAAGGCCTTCCAGACGAGCCGTACCCACCACAGCCTCTTCCCTACCTCACTCACATCAGCCTTGATGAACTTTTCCATTTTCTAGCCTTCCTAGCTGACTCAACCCCAGCCCTTTGCACAGACTAGTCCTTTATCTAGAATGCCATCTGCTCCCCTACATCCTCAATCTATTATCCACCAACCCAATTTATTCGCCAGTTCAAAAAAAGCCTTTAATTTTCCTCCCCTGCCAGCAGAAGCCATTGCTCTCCTTAGGCCTCCCACAGAGCCCAAGTTCTCACTCTACAATACTGCAATTATTTTTATATTTATGTATTTTTCCCCAATCTCAGTATTTCACAAACTGCTTAATAACAGGGATTGGGTCTTATCTAATTATATTTTTGCAACTCTGAGTATGGTGCCAGGCACAAAGAAGGTAGGCATACAGTGAGTGCAGACCAGCTGACTGGTTAATAGTCTGAATAAACTTACCTCCCCTACACCCTTGAACATGAGAAGGCATTTTCCACCAAGTTTTTGCCATTACAAATGACAGACAAGATGTCTCTTTCAATCCCCAAAAGCGTACCTCAAAGCTTTCTCTCTCGTCTACCAGCTTGTGCTGCCAATGGGATGCGTCTCTGTCAAAGCACCCTTCTTTTCATTGATTTACTTTAAAATGCAACTCAGTGGCTTCAACTTAGAAGACGAATGCAGCCGTGTCGTCAGCCTGTCCTCAAACATCTATCACCAGCCAGCTGAGGAGACGTGACTGTTGTCTTCGCAACACGACAAGATGATTTTTCTCAAGCACAATACAAGCCCAGTGAGCCGTACAATCATGGCGAATTCCCTATCAGCTCCACATCCTATGCAATTTTTCAGAGAATATGATTCTATCTGAAAAGAAGTGCAACCGCCTGGAACTCATTCCTCCCCAGCGCCTAACTTCCGGCCTCTGATGAATACCAGACGGTCTCCAGGCAGTGACACACCTCACAATTATCCAAGAAGCACAGCTTATGACTTTGCTCTGAGCGGTGTCAAAAGGTATTGAGAATGTGCCCATCTTGTTATGGCATGGCTAACGGTCTCGGGCAGCTTGCTAGGCCTACAGTTGTGTCAAATATCAGTGCCAGCAATGCCTTAAGAGAACAGGGGAGACAGGGAGAAAGAGGAACAAGAGAAAAGAAAGGGAAGGAGAGAGAAAATGAATGAGTATCTGCATGGTTATAGAAGAAACAGGAAGAAAAATTCACTCCTCTAATAAAGGAATACAGTTTCTAAGAGCCAAAGAAAATCTCTTCTCTTTATAGTAATAAAATTTTTAAAAAATATATTAGTTATCTACTGCCATGTAACAACTTACCCTAAACCCAGCTGTTTAGAACAAGGCACATCTACTACATATCTCACATTTCCTGCATGTCAGGAGCCCGGGCAGAGCTTAGAGGGGTCCTCTGCTCCAGCGTCCCCGGAAGCCACAATGGAGACACAGGCCAGGGCTGCAGCCTCATGGAAGGCTGCCAGGGAAGGGGCTGCTTCTGTGCTCCCCCGCACCACTGTTGGCAGGATGCAGACCCCCGGGGGCTGTGAGACGGAGGCCTGAGTTCCTCACAAGCTCAGGGGCCGCCTGCATTTCCTCGCCTGTGGGCCTCTCTACAGCTTCTTACGACTTCATCTGAGTAAGCAAGAGGGCAAGAGACTGGCAGCACAGAGTGCCAGCAAGAAGGAAGTGACAGGCTCCTGGAACTTCATCTCAGCACTCACACCCGTCACTTTGGCCACCAATTATTTTTTAGAAGTAAGAGTCTAGGCCTCGTCCACATTTGAAGGGAAGAGATCACACAAATGCATGAATATTACAGAAGAGAGCTTATTGGGAACCAAGTCCAAAACTCTCTCCCATGGAAATGCCAAGAGAACCCCAGAAAAATACCTTCAGAGTCTCTAGACAAAGGCCTGGGACATGAGATTTTTAGGAAATCTAATGAATTCATTTTTCAACAAGTATTTAAGGAGTGTCTGCTTTGGACCAAGCACTGTTCTAAATGACAGGGTGAATAAAAACAGAAGTGAACACACACACACACACACACACACACACACACACAAAGCCTGCCTTTCCACAGTTCACATTCTAAAGAAGGAGAAGAGAGAGTAAGCAAGGTAGCTTCTTGGGTGCTGCTAACTGCTCTGCAGAAAGCAAAGCAGGGGGCCAGCGCCACGGCTCACTAGGCTAATCCTCCGCCTGTGGCGCTGGCACACCGGGTTCTGGTCCTGGTCGGGGATTCTGTCCCGGTTGCCCCTCTTCCAGGCCAGCTCTCTGCTGTGGCCCGGGAAGGCAGTGGAGGTTGGCCCAAGTGCTTGGGCCCTGCACCCCATGGGAGACCAGGAGAAGCACCTGGCTCCTGGCTTTGGATCGGAGCAGCGCACTAGCCATAGCAGCCATTTGGGGGGTGAACCAACAGCAAAGGAAGACCTTTCTCTCTGTTTCTCTCTCTCACTGTCCACTCTGCCTGTCGGAAGGAAGGAAGGAAGGAAGGAAGGAAGGAAGGAAGGAAGGAAGGAGGAAAGCAAGCAAGCAAGCAAGCAAAGCAGGGAATGCAAAGCTAGGGTTGGGATAGAGGCACAGGTTGAAATAAACAGCAGGTAGGAAAGGCCCCAATGAGAGGGCAGTACTTAAGTAAAATGAAAGAGGTCAGTGAGCAAACCACAGGGCTCTCTGGGGGAAAAGTGCACCAAGCAGAAGCTGCAGGTGCAGAGGTCCTGAGGCCGGAGTGTGAAGTCAGGGGGGCTGTGTTGAGTGAGTAAGCAAGTAGCAGGAAAGAGGTAAGAGAGGTGTGGGGGGCAGAAGGTGGAAGGCATCACAGCCATTTGTAAGGACTGTGGCTTTTATGCTTAATGAGCTGGTGAGCTACTGGAGGACCAGGGACAGAGGAGTGACAGCAGCCATCCTAAAGCTTAAAAAGCCCCCACTGACTACTGGGTAGGAAACAAGTTTTCTTGGGGGTGGCAAGGGTAGAAAGAGGAGCCCGGTCAGGAGTCAGCGGCTGTTATCTAGACAACAGCTCGTGATGGCTTACCCCAGGGCTACGGTGGAAGAGACCAGCAGGTTGCATTCTCCACGTCTTGGAGGATTTCCTGATGAGTTGGGTGGACGTGGAGTGTGAGGAATGGAAAGAAGTCATTGACAACTCTGAGGCTTTGAGCTTAGGGACTGCAAGAATGGCACTGAAGATGGAAGGAGGGATAAGTTGAGAAGTGACAGTCAGGAGCTTATTCTCCAAGTGACAGCAAGTGAGGAAGGGCACTAGACTCAACATGAGAGCCTCTGACAGTGAGCCTTGGCTCTGCACACAGGTGACGGGTCAGGCACAGTCGCATGCCATGCTTGAGTTCTGGTTTTGTCATTGCACCTGCAAATGTCCAACCGCGTCCTAAGTCACACACTTAGCCAACAGCCTAACCCTGCTCGGATCCCCAGTCTTACACAACGTGTGTGCATCTCAAGTCACTGTAGGATCACTCAGCCTTGTGTGCCCCAGTAAATGACAACACTATCGAAACGGGACAGAAGACTTAAAGTCCAGCATCGAATGTGCATCCTTTTTGTATGAGGCACCATCCCATGGACTGCTTAAACATTATCCACCTACATACACAGGCATGGGGCACATAGGGTCTGCAGCAACCCAAAGGAAGTAGCTCTCAGGAAAAGTGGGGGGAGGGGGTGGATCAGTTGACCTTCTACTGAATAGGACAGAGGCTGTGCACATTCATCAGTTATCAGTAATTCAGAAAGTTGTGACATAAGCCTACAAAATTAAGATAAGCCCAAAGGGTGCCCTCCAGAGAGTCTAGAGCTCCATAACCAGGGTTCTCCGCTGGACCACCAATTTTTTTCCCTACTCCATTGCTAGGATCTGAACATTCTTCATTATGACTCTTTCCACTTCATCCCAGTGCTCTCTAAGAAAAGCTGCTTGAAACAGCCAGCGACTTGTGCCTAAGGCCCAATTGTAATACAGTTCTGCCTGTAGCTACTGGCAGCACATGAGAGCAGGTGCAGGGGAAAGGTACGGAGGAAGAGTTTCTTCCTCTCTGTCTTTCCCCACGTGAGCAGCAGCCCTGCCCTTCCTCTTTGCCACATTCCATTTCTCATTCAACAAGGAGTGGAGCTGGGTTTTTCCACTACCTTCCCTCCCCCCAAGCTCATTAGAGAGTGCTCCATTGTACCAGGAAAGGAGGCACCGGGTTATGCATGTTTTTGGTTTTACCCAAAGTCTATAGAGTTTCAATAGCCTCTTTGTTCTCTCTCTCAATAGTTCCTGTGTTTTAAGAAATTACAAATTTTCATTCTTTCTATTGCATTAGTAGCTTGGGGAAAAAAAAAGATAGAAGAAAAGAAACCAATTAAAAAATAAAGTTCTTAGGCTTAAGAACGGCACTTATAATAACTCCCCAGGTCTAACCTGCACTTACTGCCAGCAGTTTAAACGGAAGGTTCCTTGAGAGGTGAGCAATAAAGAAGTCATTTAGCACTTGATCTCCAGAGACGCTTTTATCCACTCACTTGCCCCCTTACCCATCCCTGGTTTCTCTCTAATCCACAGAAAGAGGGGGCACACCAGCGGGGTCTCTCACATTTGCATGGGTCAGGTCTCTTACTAAATGAGTTTTCCCCAAATGGCAACGCTTAGCATACTCTGTTGGCAAATGCTTAAATATTTCATCAATTTCAATGGGATGTCAATTTCTCCTGCCAGGCAAGATGGCCTTCTGGGCTAATCTGGGGTGAGGGAGAGGAGCCAATTCCCAAGTAGAATGTGGCTCTGAATATACACGGCTTTAATTCCAGGTGCTGTTCAACCATTCCTTTCATTTCAGCCCATGTTTCTACTAACACAGGCTCAGAAATCAGAAAAGATGGAGACTCTGTTTCTGTTTGGAGGGTAGAGCATGTCTAGGTTAGCTCCTCCCTTTCTCCTTTCCGTCTTAAGAACAGAATCTGTCTTGCTTCTCTCTATATCCAAAGTCTTGTTTAGTACCTGGCCAATAGTTGGTACAAAGGCAATGTCTGCGTAGTCAAATTGGTCCAAATCCATGTACTCATCTTTTAGCCATGCACCTAATATTTACCTGACACCACCTACTACGTGCCAGGTGCTCGAACGAGAGCTGAGACCATGGCAGTGAATCAAACAAGATTCTGGCCTTCGAAGAGCTTACATTTTACAAAGAGGGAAAGGCGATAAAAAATACATGGTGTGTGACATAATTAATACATAAGAGTATTCCGTGTAAAAACAAGGCTGTGATGAAAAGATGTAAGATACAGTGATACAGCAGAAGTATCCGAAGAGGAGATAATGCAATTTATCTTCATCTATCTACGCAATAGTCACTATTGTCTCAGCCATTCAGGGAGTTCTTATTGGACAAAGAAGATGGCAGAGCAAATTATGTCCTCTTAATACTTTCTGAAAGGAGAAAGAGGAATACAGTGGTATTTATTGGGTGTCTACTGCTTGTCAGCCAGGGTGTCAGACTTTTAATATACAATCACCAAATTTAACAATTTAAAGATAATCTTCCAAGGAGATAGCCCCTAGTTAGCTTTTGTTTTACTAATGAGGATTCAGAAGCTCAATGCCTGTATATTGCCTTGCCTGAGATCACTGTTCTACAAGATGGGAGAGCCAGGATTTGAATCTTGTTCCCTCTAAAAGGGATGCTGTGTGTGTTACACTACACCAGCTCCAGAGTAGGGGCGTCATGCCAGATACTGCAGGGGCTGTAAAATGGTCAGAGAGCAGCCCTGGATGTTCTGAGAGCGAGCACAAGCTCACTGGGGAAATGGGATAGATTTGCACAGCCATAACCGAAGCAAAGCAGACATGTATTTCAAGAGAGATAAAACGAGATGGGATGGAATCGCCAGAAAAGCAACATGAAAGGGGAAATGGGTCCATAAAGACAGGAGAGATCTGGAATCAGACATGAACCTAAATGGAGCACAGATGAGCGTGTCAACACTGATCACCTACAGTGTAGCAGCCACCTAGGACGTGAGTGGCGTCTGCCCTTGGGTGAAAGAAGCAGCTTCACTCCTGGCTCAGACACAAGGGAACCAGAATATGCATATGTCCTGGAAGGAGACTGACAGCCACAAAGGTGCTCAGAAAAAAAAAAAAAAAAAAAAAAAAACACAACACCACCCCATGTTTTGTCTTCTTATGTATCTGAGTCCATTTCAATGCAAGAAACAGTAGGGTTTCTGTGGTGGGGTTACTCAGACATAAGCCAAGCATTCCCCAAAAGCAAAGTTGGGACAAGATCTTCAAAGGCCACTCAGATGGGAACAGCTTAACCTCCAGAGTCGCGGTTTCCTCACTGGTAAATAAGATGGCAAATCAAGGGAGACAAAAGTCATCCTTCAGTGAAATAGGCCAGGCACAGACAGACAAGGACTGCATGGTCTCAGTCGCGGGTGGAATCTAACAATGTGATCTCACAGAAGTGGACAGCAGAATGGTGGCTTCCTGAGGCTGGGGAAGTATGTCCTGCTGGACAGTACGGGGATCAAGGTAATGAGAGTGAGCTGTGCATTTTTCCTAGAAGAAAGGGTTATAAATGCTTTCACCATAAAGAGATGATCAATCAGAGTTCTGTTTACTCTGATTTGAATGTTACTTGATGTATACATGTCTGGAACATAACATTGTACCCCACAAAGATGTACAAGTTTTTATGCATCAATTAAAATAAAATGAAATAAAGACCAACATAGAAGAAAAAAAAGTCATCATAAAAGTACTTAATACTTTTGGTTGAATACTGTAATCAATACACAGTTATTCTTAAGTGTTGAAACTTAACTGAAAAGTGATCGCTGTTAAATATAAGAGTGGGAATAAGAGAGGGGAGAGATGTGCAATTCGGGACATGCTCAAGCTGACTTACCTCAAACAGTAGAGTTAGAAACATACCAGGGGATTCCAATTCAATCCCATCAAAGTGGCATGTACCAATGCCATCTCACTACTCCCAGTGATCAATTTCTGTTCACAATTGATCATAATGATAGAACTAAGAGTCAAAGGGAGCACATAAACAAGACTAGTGTCTGCAAATACTAACTGATAGAATAAAAAAGGGAGAGAACGATCCAACATGGGAACAACATGGGAAGCGAGATACACAGCAGACCCATAGAAGGGCAGATGTCCTAAACAGCACTCTGGCCTCAGAATCAGCCCTTAAGGCACAAGGATCTGGCTGAAAAGCCCATGAGAGTATTTCAGGCATGGAAAGCCAAGACACTCTGGCAAAAAAAAAAAAAAAAAAAAAAAAAAAAAAACCCAAACTCAAACCAAACCAACCAAACCAACAACACCACCAACAACAACAAAACCTAAACGAAGATCTCCGCGAGTGAGATACCAGTGGAAAGAACAGGTCATCAAAGAACGAGGTACCTTTCTCTGAAGGGAGGAGAGAACTTCCACTTTGATTATGACCTTGTCTAAATATGATCAGAGTCTGTGAACTCAAAAGGCTTCCATAGCCTTGGCAACTCATGACAAGAGCCTAGGGTGATTACTGATGCCATAAACAAGAGTGTCAATTTGTTAAGTCAACAACAGGAGTCATTGTGCACTTACTCCTCATGTAGGACCTCTGTCTTTAATGTGTTGTACATTGTGATTTAATGCTATAATTCGTACTCAAACAGTATTTTTCACTTTATGTTTCTATGTGGGTGCAAACTGTTGAAAGCTTTACTTAATATATGCTAAACTGATCTTCTGTATATAAAGAGAATTGAAAATGAATATTGATGTGAAAGGAAGGGGAGAGGGAGAGGGAAAGAGGAGGGTTGCGGGTGGGAGGGAAGTTATGGGGGGGGGCATTGTAATCCATAAGCTGTACTTTGGAAATTTATATTCATTAAATAAAAGTTAAAAAAAAAAGTAAGACACGTTTAAGATTGAGAAAACCTTCCATAATAATGCCTGCCCACACTACATACTCAATAAATGTTAGTTCCAAGCATCCTCCCAGTGGCTTTCTTTATAAAAAGTACCTAGTCACCAAGAAACTTTACAACTGTCTTGTCTATTCCCAATCCCTTTCTCAACGTGCATTTCCAACGGGTACTGTCCACTGTCCCACTCCCAGCATCACTAACGAGGTCCATTCTTTCCTTTCATTCTCATAACTCCTGACCTAGTTGAACTGCAATGGCTCTATCCAGTCTCAGTGCATCTTTATTACCTCTACTCCTTCTGAGCCCCAGATCAACCTTCCGAGAACACATTTAATGAAGTCATTCCCTGGAAGAGCAGAAGAGAGATGGGACTCAAACTTCACAGGCTGCTTTTAGATGCCCTGGTGAGCTATTACCTCTTTGAGATTAGAGAAGGAACAGTTAGAAAAATGGGAATATTCTTCAAGTAGAACATTATGCTGAAGTCAAAAAATTCCATGTAGCTCCAGTAGGAGGAAAGCCTTATAACATCAGGCATGATATGTTTCAGTCCCATCACCTTCAGTGGAATGACCCAGGAAGTGTTGTGAGAGATGTCACATCAAAGTTGCCTTGAGAAGTCACTCTTCTAATCAGAAACAGCAATGGATGGAGCCTGGAGGAAGGAACACCAAGGCTGAAAAATTCTACTGCGATAGTGGAAGTCAATGCCACTGCCATCCTGAGAAGCCTACTGATAGAGACTTGATTCCAAAGGAATCATGGAGCATGTGTAGATGCCCAGCCTGAAGGCTGGTGCACCTTCTACAGAGTGCTATGTCCACCTGGGTAGCAAGGGAACAGAGAGGGATGCGGCATTTGAGAATCAATAGGAGAGACAGGTTATTTATCCACTCAACCCACAGCTCCCAAGACAAAAATGTGCAAGCTGGTGATACACCTCAAGTGTGGGATTTCTGGCTCAGGCTGAAATTTCTTGTTCCTATGGAAGACTTCCTCAACCAAACCAAACTACAGGCTGAGTATCTTTACCACACCTTCTTATCAGACTTTGGCTTTCAGAACTTTTACTCTTTTGGTCATCATCGCCTGTGTAATCTGCCTAAATCTGCCTTGCTTTATTAGACTGAGGGTAAAAGGAAAACAGAGGTTTGATGTTGCTCATTCTCATATCCCTGGTACCCAGCATGGGGCTTGGCACTGGGAGACGGGGCATGGATACAACTGCTGGCTCTGAGTTTAGACAGCCTAGGTTGAAATCCTACTTCCACTAGTAATGCTAAATGACCTTGAGCAAGTGGCCAGTCCTTCCATGCTTCATCTTATCCTCCAAAGAGGGGGCCTGATGGCACCAACATCATCACTTTAACAGGATTCCAGGAATTAATACACATACAACATGCAGGAACTCCCCAACACACAAGTATCCAAAAATGTTTATTATGATTAACTAGCTTCACCAGGCTCCACAAATATTTGCTGAATGAATGAAAAAAGCTTACAATGGGGCCGGCGCCATGGCTCACTTGGTTAATCCTCTGCCTGCAGTGCTGGCATCCCATATGGGCACTGGGTTCTAGTCCCAGTTGCTCCTCTTCCAGTCCAGCTCTCTGCTGTGGCCCAGGAAGGCAGTGGAGGATGGCTCAAGTGCTTGGGCCCTGCACCCTCATGGGAGACCAGGAAGAAGTACCTGGCTCCTGGCTTCAGATTGGCATAGCTCCAGCCATAGCAACTATTTGGGGGATGAACCAACGGAAGGAAGACCTTTCTGTTTGTCTCTCTCTCTCTCTCATTGCTAACTCTATCTGTCAAACTGAAAAAAAAAAAAAAAAAGCTTACATTAACCGCATATTAAACTCTGTATCAGGGGCTTGGCATCCACAGATTTTAATTTTTATCCTGTCTACTCTTCATCAGAAGAGCCCACGGCTTGTTATTTGCAGGTTTTCTGTGGCTTCCATTTCCAACATGTACTATTTAGATGAGAACCTAGACCTGACTTATGGGGAAAAGAGTTCTCCACGGGGCTTCACCCCTCTGCCACAATTCCCACTCCAACAACATCCAGACAGCAGCTGAGCCACTGGCTGCCAAAAAGAGAGTGAGGTTAGGAAATGTCACAGTGTGGAAAGTGTCCCAAGAAGGCCCCAGATGCCCAGTGACCATCATCCCAGAGTCTACCGGCTGCTGGAACTGGCCCAATTGCCCACAGCCAGCCCTTCAAGGACTGCTCCGTGGCTGGATGCACAGCTTTCTGGTTAGAAGCTCATGCTTGATGCCTGCAGCTGAGCAGGCCCAGGGAAGCCGGGACCAGTGGGAAGTGCTGCCCCCTGAGGACCCAGCTACTTCCTCTTCTTCCTCCAGGCAGCAGGCACTGGGCAGCAGCACTCGCTTGTGTGTGACTCCCCTACCACGGAGCTGCTTCCCTTCTCCACAACTATGCAGATCAGCAGAGGGAAGAGGAAGAAGCACCCGTGCCCTGGCCTGCATCTGCCACTCCCCTGCTACTGCATCCTCCCACGCTCCCTTCTTTCTAGGGAAGGGATCTGAAGCTGTTTGCTTCACCATGCATCACCCAGTCGCTCTCCACACATAGTCTAACTCAATCAAGTTCCCCAAGATGACTTAACCCCCACTGCTCCAGGAGGCTATGGTCAGGAGTTGAGCGTCATTCATCAGGGTCAACTCAGGGGTCAAGGCCAGCTGTGATCTGGGTTCCTCCCCCTCCAGCAGTACCTTCCACGCCCCAGGACCCACTATGCCCAGCCACTGAATCAAGACGACTTCTAAAACACGAACGCGGGGAGCAGAGCGGCTATCACAGGTTAGGACCTTGGGGCCGGAGAGGCTGAAAGTGCTTCCACTAGAACTTCTGTCTTCCTGAGCAGACAGAGCTGCTCTCTTCAAAGCCAGTATTGCTTCCCACATGGGGACAAGGGCAAGAACCTGCAAACTGCCCTCATATTGCTCTCACAGGGCTCTCCAAACCATGTCCCCACCCCCAGCAGGGACCCCCCTGCCTCCTGTCACAAAAGCCCAGCCACACCATGCCCTGCACTGGTGTCCCTCTAAACTTGGAATAAACCCCAAATTCCTTGAAATGGGCCGAGCAGGTCCCACCTGACAAGCACCCCTCCTTCTGCTCTCCAACCTCATCCGAGCCACACTTGCTGCCTGCTGTTCCCGGGGTTCCTTCAGTTCCTTGAGGAAGCCCAACCCGTGCCAGCTCAGAGCCTTTGCACATCTTGTGCCCCCAGCTCCGTGCCCTCTCCCAGGCCTCCGTTCACGCCTCACCGCCTCAGAGAAGCCTGTCCCCATCACGACAGAGAAAGACCACAGGTGGATGTCTTCTGCCTCGCTCACTCGCTTGTTTCAGTCATAGCACTTCATATAATTCCGTGCATCTGTGATGTCTTATTCCGTCTCCTCACCGTCACGCAGGGTTCGTGAAGGCAGAGAGCGTGGCTTATTTAGTCACAGTTTATTCCTTGTGCCGGCACAATAAACTCCCAGAATACATGAATGAGTGAGTGAATGAATGAGCTGACGCCACCGTGTGCAGGAGAAGTGACTATCTGCCAGAATGAGTGATCTGTGGTCAGACGTGGAGAGGAAGCTGTACGTGTACATACCTGTAACATATACATAGTACTTACACAAAAGGGCTTCAGAGGTTCACAGAAACAGAATTAAAAGATGTCTGTTTTGGTGAAAACGTTTCAAAATACATGGGTAGCTTTTTCATGACACTCATTTTCCATGAGAGTTTTGAAGCTCCCTTGCACACAAATGCATTATATCTATAAATTATATGTTCATTTAGGAGTATTTATAAATTATATACCTTTATATTATACTAAATACAAGTATTTATACTAAATATTTCTATTATATATTTATTATAATATACTAATAATATAATATATTAATATACTAACAATATACTAATATATATACTATATATATATACTAACAATATTATAATATACTAACTTAACATTTATCCACTTAGGCTGATCTAAATCTCACAGGTCCCTATGGGACAAGCATTATCCTCCTCATTTCACAGCTGAGCAAACTGAGCAAGGAGAGGTTAAAAATCTCTCCAAGGTCACACAGCTAATGAATGGCAACTCTCTGGCTTTCTTTTTTTATTTTTTCAACTTTTATTTAACAAATATAAATTTTCAAAGTATAACTTTTGGATTATAGCAGCTTTTCCCCCATAACCTCCCTCCCACCCGCAATCATCCCATCTCCCACTCCCTCTCCCATTCCATTCTTCATCAAGATTCATTTTCAATTATCTTTATAAACAGAAGACCAACTTAAATATGTGCTCTATTTATCTGAAAGACAGAGTTGCAGGGAGTGGTAAGACAAAGAGAGAGAGGTCTTCCATCTGCTGGTTCACTCCCCAAATGGCTGCAACAGCTAGGAGCCAGGAGCTTCTTTTGGGTCTCTCACATGGATGCAGAGGCTCAAGTACTTGGGGTCATCTTCTGCTACTTTCCCAGGCACATTAACAGGGAGCTGGGTTGGAAGAGGAGCAGTCAGGACTCAAACTGGCACCCATATGGGATGCCGGTGCTGCAGGAAAGGGCTTTAATCCGCTATGCCACAGCGCCGGCTTCAACTCTCTGACTTTTGTCACTGCCAATCACAGCTTGTGGATGGTTTAACTCAGGTATAGGATGAAGCCCAAGTGCCCACAGGCTCTCTGTGGTGGAACACAACGGATGTGTTAAGTACAACGGGACTCATTTTCTCGACCGGGGTGTCTGCCCAGCCCACCTGGCTATCAGAGCCCCAGGAAGGCTCAGTGGCTGGCAGATCTGCTCCTGTCTCCCCTGCTCTGCTCACATCCTGCTGGAAGCCGGCTACTGAGCAGGGTACAGACATGCCTGCCGGAGCGTCTGCTGTCTCTCCCGAGACTAATCTGCCGTGAAGCAGATGCAAAGCCTCGTTTATCATTTCCAATGAGACGTGGAAGCGACAGAACCTGGCGGATGCTCTCTGCGTCCAGCATCCAACAGAGCAGGGCCATCCCATCAGGGCCTCTCCCTCTCTGCCCCCCGGTCCCTGCAGATCATGCTGGGTCCAGAGCTCTGCTGTCTGCCCATGGGCCAGCCAAGCTGCTCTATCCTAACCGGAGCTTTTCTTCCAATTGAGATGGAATTCATGTAACACAAAATATCATCTTAAAGTGAGCAATTTACAGCAATTAGTAACTTCACAATGTTGTACAACCACCACCTCTCTCTGGCTCCAAAACATTTTCCTCACCCTCAGAGGAAGCAACCAATCTCATCTCCCTACCTGGCCCCTGGCAACCACTCATTGGCTGTCTCTACGGATGCCCCTGTTCTGGACCTTTCATCCCCTGAGAATCACACAATATGAGACCATCTGAGTCTGGCTTCTCACTTAGCATCATGTTCATTCTAGGGGCCATTCCCATGGTAGCAGGTGCAGTGTGGCCAGTTGGAGATGTCAAGTTTGGGAGTACAGACCTGACAACCAGTCTTTTCTCACTAAGAAAAGAGGGAACCAGATTCATATTCACCTAGAAACTTTCACCATCTGCAGGAACTGGGCAGCCCTGAGGGGGTCTCATCTTCAGCCAGTGACCCACCCTAGGGAACATCACAGCATGTGGTAGAACCTGCCTTTAGACCAGCCCCATTCTGGAGTCTCCAGCTCTGCCTGGCCCTGGGAGGTTCAGCTCTCTCACAAAGAGAACAGAAAAACATTAATATTTATGTGCCTGTGTATTTTTGCTGCAAAAAAAAAAAAAAGCCCAATAATCCTAAAAACTAAACATCTCCGAGAGCTTAAATTGTGCTGTACTTCAGGTTCAAGCTCAGCAGAGTGTGGCTGCCCTCACGGTGGCGTCAGCAGGGAGGGTCAGAATGCTATCAATTGCTTAGACAAGGACCCTGAATTGTGACCATAAATAGAAATATGGATCTACTAGCAAAAAAAAAATCAGTCTCAGCACTGAACAACCATTACTTTCTAGTGGGAGTTTCAATGCATTTGCCACATATATTGTATTTGTATAGTGCTTGCAGTAAATCAGCCCTTCTTCACCCAACATCATGGCGACTCCTCTCCATCACAGACAGTTACACAGCAAGGTTTCTAAACCTCCACACTGCTGACCTTTCTGAGCAGGCTAACTCTGTCCCAAAGGGTCATCCTACACACTCTGTAAATGTTGAGAAGCACTCCTGGGCTCCACTTACTCCATGCCAGATAGCCAAAAATATCTCCAGAGATTGCCATTGCCAAATATCACCTGTGGACAAAATCAACCCTGGTTGAAGACCACCGATTTATTAGAGCCAGGCCAAGCAGGGCAGCCACAGAGGGGTTTCTGACTGGGGCTGCCTGAGAATTACAGGTATGGCATCTTGAGCAGTGCTTCCAAAATTAGGTTAATTACAATCAACTCTCAATTATCCAGGGGCCAATTATGCACATTACCTCCCCCACACTCCCATACTACCTGCACGCAATTTGCCATTCATAAGCAGTTGGCACAATGGGGAGAGACATGGAATTTAGAATCAGCAGTGCAGACTCACGGGAAAAGGGGCTATTCAGTTTTGTTTAGGATGGAGAGACAGGAGCGTGTCCCAGTGCATCCCCCTCGCACTGTGCTGTTTCCACACTGCTCAGCTTTCCTCCGGTTCCTGGCAGCAGCGACCCTAAAGGGAGGGGGTGGGAGTGACCTCTCTCACCTGCACACAGCAGCAGTCCCCCTCTGTTCTCTCTGGGGCAAGCTCCTCTCCCTCCAACAGCTAACTGGATCTCCTTCAGGAAAACAGCAAACTAGAGAGGTCTTCTCCAGGGACGATAACACAGTGTCACAATATTGGAGGACATAGAAAAATAAATACTAGAGGTATCCATAAAGTTAATGGAAAATTTGTATTATGAAAATACTACACATAGATTTTAAAATATTTTGCACCAAAATAAAATGATCTTTTAATTCCATTTTTCTACCATCTTTTTGAAGTGCCCTCTGAAAGTATTTCAAAATACCACTCAACTAAAATATTTCCTAGATGTCTCTTCAACTCCAGTCCTTGCTCCTGCGCCAACCCCCGCCCCCAAGAAAAAAAAACACAACCAAACTTCTTGCAAGAGTTGTCCTTGGGGCCTGCGCTGTGGTGCTGCGGCTAAAGCAGCCATCTGCAGTGCCAGCATCCCATATGGGCGCTGGTTCAAATCCCATCTACTACACTTCTGATCCAGCTCTCTGCTATGGCCTGGGAAAGCGGTAGAAGATGGCCCAAGTTCTTGGGCCTCTGCACCCATATGGGAGACCTGGAAGAAGCTCCTGGCTCCTGGCTTCAGATCGGCACAGCTCTGGCCATTGTAGCCAAGTGGGGATATAGCCAAGCGGATGGAAGACCTCTCTCCTCTCTCTTTCTCTCTCTCTCTGCCTATCCTCTCTGTGTGTAACTCTTTCAAAAAATAAATAATTTTTTTTTAAAAAAAAGAGTTGCCTTCACTCATCTTTTCCAACATCTCGCCTTCTACTCACACCCTCCAAAACCCACGCACACAGCTTCCCCCACCCCAGGGCTCCCTGAAACTGCTCCGACTAGGGTCATGAACAAGCGTCCACCTTATCACTGCTTCTAACGATCACCACTCCTTCATCCTTAGCTAGAATGCAAGCTTAATGAAGGCACGAAGTTTTGTCTGTTTTCTTTACTTTTCTATATCCAGAACTTGGACAGTGTCTGGGACATAATAAGGGCCCCATGTATATTTTTTGAATAAATGAATGAGTGAATTTTCAGGAGGCATTTCTAATGCTGACCAGTCCCTCCCTTTCGAAGTGCACCCTTCCCGGGTTTCCAGAAACCTGCATGCTGCTGGAGTTCCCCCACCTGCCCAAAGCCTCCATCTCAGCTTCCGGACAGCATCTACTGCCTTAGCACAGCCATGACCATGCTCCTTGGGTCCTTCCTGGGCCCCTTTTTCTTCTCCTCAATACCTCCTTTGTTCCCTTAGCCTCAGTTACCACCTGCCAAGGGCAGTGCTATTTAAAGTGCCCTACACCCATCCAGCCATTACCAAGAACTTCTAGGTCACCTTCATCATCGATACTGGGATCTATCCTTCCCTACCCCCAGCCTGCCCCAGGAGAAGGCATGCAACTCAGGCTTGGCCAAAGCCTCAAATGACTTTGGCCGCAGTGACTGGTTCGGAGATAGTCATGTGGCCCAATTCCAGCCCATGTACGCCTGAATGGTTGAATGGTTGGAAACAAGCAGTTCTCTCCTTTCCACTGAGCTTAGCTAAGGGGTTTGGAGATTCAGCCATCTTGCATCCTAAAAGAAAAGTGTGCCTAGAAGTTCAGACAGCTCACAAAAAAGGCAAAGTAAGGAGGTGAGAGAGGCTCCAAAGTGACACCTTCAGGGAGCCCCTGTATTCAGTTATGCACCAAGAGCCAACCCCAGGACTGTTCCATTTCCATTTTCCCTACACCAGGGATAGTCTGTCCTGTTTAACCAGTAGCCCAAGCAAGACAGATGACTGCAAGGTCTGTATCACCAAGCTTGGTTCAACTCTGAGCACAAATCCAATTGATCATGGATACTCTTATGAATATTCATATTTTACACTAGTCTTCCACATGGACATGCAGCTGGAAACACAGTCCCTGAACCAAACTCGGGCTTCATTAGAAGAACATCTCATTGTGTGCCCAAATCCCATATTGTCCATCTCACCTGTTAAATCTGTTGTCCAACACCAATGCTATTACAATGCCCACCCCCCCATTGCTGAAAACAGAAGCTCGGGCTGCGTCAGTGGGCAAGCTCATCTCCAAGATGTCTGCCATGTATTCCTTCCCGCATTCCCCAGCTGAGAGGCAGAGCCCACCCCACCCCCTCCTCTGACATCCGCTTTTGTTGACTGTTTCAGGGGAAGGCAATGGTGGTGATGCTCTGGCACTTCTGCGGCGAGCCCATAAATAAGCCATGAATCATCCAAAGACTTGGGAGAAGCTAATCACCCTGAGAAGGCCATGATGGAAGGAAGCCCAAGCTACCATAGGAAGCTATGTGGAGACACTGTGACATTGGCTGGCTCCCAGCTGTCAGAGTCATCCTAGCCCAAGCACCAGCCACACAACTAGAGGAGCCATTCTTGGGACATTCCAGTTCCAGCAACTGCCACACGGAGAAGAGGTGAGGTTCCAGTTTGGAGCCGGGCCAGGCATCTTCACCGTTGACCCAACCCAGCTGAAGTCCCAGACACTAGGGAGCAGAGACAAATCCTGCCGTGCGCCTTCCCTAATTCCTAACCCACAGAGTCATGAGCACACACAACAACTGTTGGTTTCTACTACTAGGTTCTGGAGTAGTTTATGTGAAGCAAAGGTAACTGAATCACACAGCTGTCGCTTATCTCTTCCAAACCATCCCTGGGATCCACCCAACTCCAGGCATTTCTCTCTAAGGGAGTCCTGGCCAGAAAAACGTCTCTTGTTTAATTGAAATGAAGTCATCGATTCGCCCGTCTTTCTCCCTTACCGTACCACGGACTCCTCTGGGGCTCGGCACTGTGTCTGGCGCTAAGCTATCAGTATGTATCTGATGAACAAGTGAATGAAAGAAAGGGAGAAGGGCCACGTGCCACAGCCCTCCGTGAGGCTGCTCCGTAAGCCCTGGAGCTCGCCATTGCCTTGCAGGCTCCACGGAAGGACAGCAGCACTGCAAGTGTTACTGTAATAGTGACAGGTTCCAAGCCCAGTAATCATTAACCATCCCCCAGGAGAGCTAGTTAGCTAGCAAAGAAGAAAGCCCCCTCCTCGGGGCTGGGAGCACCGGTGCCCTGACGGCACTTGGCTTCCAACTGAACTCCCGGCGCCTTCTCTCAGAGCCGATCTGTCTATAAAATTGGTGGTTTCTATAGAAACAGAAGCACCGTGGTAAAGCGAAGGGAAATCGTACATTCTGTCAGCGTACGAAGATCAATCCTGTTCTTATACGGGGCCAGGGCTCTTTCACGCTTTATTTTTGAGCATCTCCACTTTCATTTCCATCCCAGTCATCTCATCTCATATGTATGAGGCTCCTGCACTGGTAATCTCATCCCTTCTCTCCCACCTGCCTTTGTTAACTATGACCACAGGCAGGAGTCTGTGGAAGCAGTGTGGAATCCCCGGCATCCCTCGGTGGTGTCAATAGCGCCGAACCCCCAACCTCAGAGGCGGATCTAGGACGCCTGGTGTTCCGAAGCAGCATCTTCAGCGGCGGACCCAGGCCCCACAGATGAGGTTCCAAAGCCCCCCAGCTGGACACTATCAAAATACACTCTTTGCTCAGGTGCTTGTTTTACAGAGCCGCACCTGCAGACAGTCTCCAAGCTCGTCAATATTAATACGCCTGCAATCTGCTTTGCACCCCAAAGTGCAAATGACTTTCTAATAGGCGAGGAATTTGAATTTAGCTTGTACTTGAATTCCTCGTGTGGTCTCTGATCATTCTACGGAGAAAATGAGAAAAGGTACAGGTTGTATCTGAATATTTAGATAAAGACCCACATTTTGAGACACATGTTAACTCAAGCAAAGTGTCTCCTTTTATCTTGAGACACTCTTAAAATATGAAATAACACAATGTTTTCTTCATCAAAGAGCACTTTTATAATACCTATGTTAAGTTAATAGTTCTAAATGCGTTTTGCATTTTTCCTGTTGTGATGAATGGCTGCTCTGGTGGCTAGAGAGAGAGAGAGAGATGAATGGGAGGATAAAGGATGGATGGATGGGAATGAAATATGGATGGGTGGAGAGGGGCTGGATGGTGCTTAGTGGAAGCATGAATGGGTAGGTGGGTGAGCAGATGGATGGATGTTCTAAAAGATACATTTAAGTATCTATCCATTTATTCACGCACACAAGTTCTGAGCATCTACCATGTACTAGGTATGATGTCAAGCATGAGGGATCAGGAGTAGACAATTGAAATCAGGTCTCAAACCTCGAGGAGCTACCATTTCAATGTTTTTGGAGAAGAAATGGGTTGAAGGAAACAAGCGTGATGGCAGAGGGAGGAGTGCACTGCTGCCGTCCTGGTCCAGGTGACACCTGACGGTAGCCTGGTCTGGGAAGATGGCAGTGGACACAGGGAGGCAGAAAGAGACTCAAGAGTTGGCAGCAGAACTCACGGGTTCCTGAGCCTAAATCTCAGCTCGACCACTTACACGCTGGGTGAGCCTCGGCTTCCTCAGCTGTAGACCGAGGCTGAGTGCACCTACCTCCCAGACCTGCTGCAGGGATACATGAGATGACGTCTGCGGAAAGGCCGCACGTGGGGCCTGACCAACACCATGTTTTCCAGACCAAAAGCCTCCATTCTGGGGACACTCAAAGTTCTAGTTTTGCACCCTTGACCATGAGCTGTGAGGAACACTCATCGCTGTCAGAGCTAAAGAGTAACCAGAGAGGACTCAAAAGCAGAGCCAGGCAGGGCCAGCTGGCCAACCAGTGTCCAGCCTTCCTGCCCTGCCTTCTCCCAGGAGAGGCCTGCTCCATTCCATACCCCTGCCACGCCACACTGGCAGCAAGACCACTGTCACTAAGCCACCAGCAACACCTTCAGTATTAGGTTAGAAAACCGAGGCTCAGAGATGTTAGGACATCTACCCAAGGACATGCAGCTCAGTAAGAGGTGGAGTGGGAATTTCAAAGCCATTGTAACGGATTCCATGTGTCCTTGTCACAGCACCCACTGCCACCCCCAGGGGGATCATGGGAGACAAAAGCACAGGTGAGTCTGCAGCTATACCAGGGCTAGTTTTTTGATTAAAGGAGAATTTAAGGGACCTCTGGGCTGGCAGCAAATAGCTGCTCATTTGCCCGTGCAATTGAACAGAGTGCACCCGGTCCCAGAAGGCCTCCCATGGTGAGGCTGAGTCCCCTGCCTCACCCAGGGAAGCAGAGTGCTTGACAACATCTTAGATTCCCCTCCAGGAAGATCCCAGACAATGAGCCTGGCTGGACCTGCTTTCTCACCCTTGGCATTGTTGGCACTCTCACCTGCTAAGTTCTTTGTTGTGGGGGTCTCTCTGCACTTGATGCCATTAGTACCCCTCCCACTTATGCCAACTAAAAATATCTCCAGAATTGCCTAGAGTCCCTGCGGGGGTGGGGGTAGGCAATCACTACTAACTAAAATGTCACTGTGCCGGTGGACCTATCACACTCTGCTAGAAGCCAACAGGTCTGCGAGATGTCCTGGGTCAGCAGGGGCCCCCAAGACCTCTCTTGTAGCCAGGCGAGGGCTGGGCCCATGACTCAGCCTTACAAAAGTTGATTTGTCTCAGCAGAATTAACTAAGTAGATCCAATTCACAAGAGACTGATGTATAACCTAGACTCCATAATTTCCCATTAACTGGTCACCACATTCTTCCCTACGGAGAACTACTGGGAAGCAGAATGATGATGGGGCTGCTGCCACGTGAACGGGACTCACGGGGAATTGACAGAAGTTCGGGTGAGTGCTCCTGTGTGGGATCTCTGTCCCTTGGCCAGGGAGAGGAGCAAGCGCCCTGGCACATCACTCTACTTAGTCCTGTACCTTAAATGATGACCTAGCAGTGCATGCAACACCCTGCCACTCAGGACGTGCAGAAAGGCAAGTGCTGCATCTTCAGCAGCACCCAGAAACCCAGCAGGTGCACAGCCAACAGGCATGCTTGCTTGCTTTCCCACTGGCAATCACCCTCTTACAAAGGAAGAGTGGGGCTGGCGTTTGTCACAGTGATGAAGGAGCCACTTCGGACGCCTCATCTCATATCAGAGTGCCTTGTTCATGTCCCGGCTGTTCCACTTCCCCTCCAACTTCCTGCCGGTGATTACCCTGGGAGAAGCAGGTGGTGGTTCCGGCCCTTGAATCCCTGCCACTCACATGGGAGATGCAGGTGGAGTTCCTGGCTCCTGTTAGGGACACTTGTGGAGCAAGCCAGCAGACGGAAGGTCTCTTGCTGTCCCCCTTCCTTTCATATGAAATGAAAATAAAAATCAAAAACTGAAGGAAGAGGGGAGGGAGAGAGGAAGGGTGAGTTGGTTGTGGAGAGGGGAGGGAGAAAGGAGCGAATGGGATTTCCTGCTACAGCAGGAAAACAGCCAAGGCCCTAGAGGGGCCGCATCTCCCCGGAGCCCGGCCTGGGCACAGCAGGCTGTACGGGGTGCTGGGCTCCCACCTCCTCCTGCACCCCTTTGTCCAAGGACCAGTCTTGGGAAAGGCAGAGCTGGAGGAAGAAGACTGGGTTGGGGAAGGGGATGGATGAGGGATGCAAGGAAAAGAAGGGAGGAGGAAGTAGGGAGAGAGGAGAGGTGGGGGGAGGAGAAGGGGAGAGAGAAGGTGGGGGGAGGTTACACACAAGCAACCCTCAGGAGACCACGTGAGTCTAAGAAACACTGCAGACCCTGTCTGCCCATCAGTGGCCCACAGCACCCATCCCCATGTCCGTATAAATCATATGAATGATGACCGTGAACACTAACTGAGCCTTTGCTGTGTACCAGGCCCTGTTCTACACAATCACCCGTGTTAACACCATTAATCCTTAACATGAGCCAGTGAGGCGCAGGGCTCGTCAGCGCCTTGGCTTCACCTCCAGGCTACTCGCCAGCTGGGCAAGCCGCCATGGACAAAGCCAGGTGACTCAGAGACCGGAGAAGTCCTGCATTAAAAGGCTACAGTCCCAGAGTTTCCCATTCTGGCTTCAGACATTGCTTTGTTGTCACGAGCAGCGGGACTGGATAGGTGGTGGGACACATTCTGGAAAGCACAGTTCTAGGACACGTGAGTTTGGATCATCCTACTACCTGCCTACCTGAGGCCTTCCTACAATCAACCTAGATTGTCATAATTGAAAGGCATAACAGCAACTCGTCTGAGGATCAGAACACTTTCTTTATTGTAACATTAATCTCTATTCTTAAATTATGTTAGCATCCCTTACGCTGTAAAAAGTACTTTTGTGTGGGGCAAGTGTTTGGCACAGTGGTTAAAACACAACTGAGGTGCCCATACCCCACACTGGAGTGCCTGGTTTGAGTCCCTGCCCTGCTTCCAATCCAGTTTCCTGACAACGTGCACTCTGGGAGGCAGCAGGTGGGTCAAGTACTTGAGTCCCAGACCCCAAGGGGGAAGCTCGGGTGGAGTTTCAGGCTCCTGACTTCAACCTGGGCCGGTCCTGGCTGTTGTGGGCATTTGAGAAATAAACCAGTGAATGAAAGATCTCTGTCTGGCCCTCTGTCTTTCACATAAAATGAAAATAAATAAGCAATTTTTAAAGTACCTTCATGAGGAAAGTACTCAAACTATTGTCCCATTTATCAGATGCTGGGGTTGGAGCTCCAATTATCTGCCTGCAATCTCCAGCCAGCAAACCACAGTGGTAGCTCCGAAACAAGACTGAGGCAAAGCATTCTAAGACTTCACCGTAAGGTACAATGCTACGCCAGCAAAGGTGAGGAAAAAGAATGAAGCAAGGAAGGAAGAAAAAATACAACGTGAATATTGCAAAGGCTGCCACAGGTTCACAGCGGAGAGCCAAGTGCATGGTCAGGCAGCTGTGTGGGACCCCTGCCTTGGAAGGTTCCTTCTCATAGAGGAACTCGTCTGTTGCCTTCATCCTTGCTCCTGGTTATGGTGCGTCTCTCAGGATGCTAATTCTCTTGTGTATAAAGGCTATCATATCCAAGCTGCTCCCTGTAGCTGCTGGAAAAGCCAGATCCCATCTCCCTCGCAACAAAAAGACCCAGGCAACCTCCACAGTGATGTGGAGGCTTGCCAAAGCCTGGCCTTCTACCCCAGGGGAGGCGAGACGGGCAGTGGTGCTGGTTACTACAGTGAGCAGGAACTACACACTGAGCAAGAAGTCAGGACTGCAGGACAGGTGGACCAGGTGATTTGGGAGGCTCCTCGCTGAGTCTAGGACACCCACAGGTCTCGGCCCCGCATGTTTCAGCAGCAAAAGGCATTCCACTCCCCAAACGTCGCCGCGCCCTTGTTGCCTGTATCTAAGCCATCACTCAAAATGCAGATTCCTGGGCCAGACCCCAGAGCTAAAGGAGCAGTCTCACTGGGGGATTCAACCAGGGAATCTGTATGTTGTTAACAAGCTCCCCGGGTGACTTCCACCTGCACTGAATTGCAGAAACAGCTGGAACCGAAGCATGAGCTGCCCTGAGCACGCATAAACTCCCCAACTCATTTCATGGGAAAAATCGAAACTCAGAAGTGATTAACTACAGATCAATACAACAGAACAATGAATCACGCCAAAGGTCAAGCTGCAGTGCACAGAAGCACATGACAAGCCGACATAATTAGGGGCCCTGGTAAGCGTCACTTGCTCAGCAGCATTCATAAAAACAGGTGCCCTGCAAGGGACAGGAAGTTAATTTTTCATAAAGCTACAGCAACTGTAAATGTGGGAATATCATAGATAAGCTGATTTGACATTTTGTTTACCCTGTTCCCTATTGGTGAAGCTACAGGAAGCGGAAACCAGAATGCAGGTTCTCTCCTTGGGAACAGGGAAGAAAATGTCTTTTTCTTCCACATCAAGACTTCCCGTCAGTCCTCCCAGCCCAGGCTGACACCAGATGCTACTTAATGAAGACAAACGACACAGGGTGAGGGAGGGCGTGGAAAGGGGGTGTCATTCTTGCAAGCAGACCCTGTCGCTTGTGGAAATTTTCATTAATAAACCTTCCGGCAACCTACCATTCTGGTGTTGTGTACCCATCTCTGGAATTTTTTTTAACAAACTCAGATTTAATTTCCGTTTCCATTAATTAATTTTTTAATTAATCTCATCCATTAGAGCCTAATACCTCCCAACGACACATTAGAAGCTCAGAAGAAAGTTAGTAATTGAGGTTGTCCCCGGATTCTAGGAGTGCCCTGCTCAGAATGTCTGCTTTAATTAGCTTTTCATTAATTACTTTTTTATCAATTAATAATTTGTACTTTGGGCCCAATCCTTGCCATCTCCACATCACGTGCTCTTAAATGACACCTCATTTATTGTAATCAGTCATGCAAGGGGTCGGCAGCATCAGGCCACAAGAGCTGGGGACACGCTGTCTCACATACAAATTACACATCTCCCTTCAAGGCTAGCTTTCATTCCAAAATATGTATCCCGAGAGGCTAGACAAGTCGGGGGAGGGGGGAGGAGACAGAAGAAGCAGGGGTGGAGGGAGTGGTTCAAAAAAACAAACAAACTAAAATAGAACGTGTGGGCTCCCAGGAGCCCCAGGTCCTCACGAGTCTTACAGAATGCTGCCACATGGACTGATTCTCTCACCTCTACCCTGTTTCCTGCATCTCCCACTACCCTAGCACTAGGGCAGTACACAGCTTAGCTTCTATACCAGGATGCTTTGAGGAAAGAAAGCATTGTCGTTAACAACCATGCTGGGGAACAACAGACAAAAACTAAGACTGCCCGCAGCACACCAGGACAAACAGTCACCCAAGCCATCAGCCTCGGACAAGCTCAGTCTTCCCTTGCCCAGTAACTTATAAACCTGTCCCTAGAGGGAACCACTTCTGCAAGGTGGCAGCTGTGCCTTCACTGCCTTAATACAGAGCAGTGTTTTCCTGAAAAACCAACACACACTGATTAATGACAATACCACAATACCCTGGTGCCATTCCCACCTGCTGAGGTCATCCTACTGTCAGTTGTAAGTTAGATGTTTGAGTTCCTCCAATGTTGTACCACTTCCCACAAATCACTTTACTGAATGTTGCTAAACTGCACTCCATATCACAATCCAGTGGTTTGCACCTTATTCATAGATTATCTTCAAGTAGGTTTTTTTTTTTTGGTACCACAGTTTTCCTACCTGTAAAATGGAAATAAAATATAGCTACCTCTTGAGGTTCTTACCCTCACAAGACAGGTTTGATGAATTCATCTATGTAAAGTGCTGAGAACAAGATCAAGTTCACAGAAAGTGCTATGTAAATACTTGCACAACTAAAAAGTATTAAGAAAAAAAAATAGCTAAAGAATTAGTGATGACCAAAATAAATAGCGACTGTCTACTAGTTCATCAGAGTCCCTCTAACTCAAGGAGAGGATAAGAAAAGCAGACTTGATTGAGCACAGCTTCCTGTGCCAGGAATGGAGGCAAGCACATTAATGCACCATCTCGCTTAACCCACACAGCAGCCCCACGAGGGAGGCATTGCTGGTATCCCCAGCTCACAGAAGAGGAGACAGAAGGTCTGAAAGATGCAGTGACTCTGCTTCCCCACACAACAAAACCAAATCCCTCAAGGACTGAGCCCAGAGGAGACACCTGGAAGAACAAAACCCAAAACCCAGGGTACTGGAATGACTTTCCCCTTCTCCTTGAACCCTTCTCCTCCCTAGCTTCCATGAACACCTACCCTTAGAGGTCCCTGGTCTCTCCTTTAAAGCCAGGACCCATGCACAAGGCATTTCTTGGTTCCAAGAATGGCAGACATCAGCTGGAATTTTCAAAAAGACTTCCTAAGCCCTAAGGGCAATTTCAAAAAGCAGCAAGCACAGGAGACAGAGGCCTGGTTCAGTTGGCCATGAACAGTGCCAGTCTTCTACAGGGACCTCACTCCCTGTTAGGGACTTACCAACCTGTCCCATCGCACACCCCTATTCCTGGACAGGACTGCTCACGCCTCCCAGGACTGGCCTCCTTTCCAGGCACTGAGGCCCTCTGACCACCCTGGAGCACAGAGGGCCTGCACCTGGACCACCCAACCCATGACCACCTACCAGGAGCAGCTGCATACACAGTCACCAACTAGCTCACAAGTCAATTTTAATGTCTACTTCATAGAAGTCTTAGTACATTCCTGCTGCTATAAAAATGCCTTAAAGATTTATAAATAATAGACATTTATTCTCACAGTTCTGCAAGCTGGAAAGTCCAAGACCAAGGTGCCAGCAGATCCCTGGTGTCTGGTGAGGGCTGCTCTCTGCTTCCACCGTGGCACCTGCAGCTCACGTGGTGGAAGGGGCACAGAAACAGGATGCCACAGTCCTTCTATAAGGGCACAAATCCCAGCTTGAGGGCAGAGCCCTCATGACCCAGGCACCTCCTAAATGCCCTGACTCTCATTACCACTGTAAATGGGAATTAAGTTTCAATATGGATTTTCAAGGGACACATTCAACCCGTAGCAGCAGAGATGAGTAAAATATCTCAGTCAAGCCAAAGAAAGCACCTCCTCTCCGGGAGTGTGGTCACCACCCTGCACCTGTCTCTGCCTCCCTCCCCCCCAACAGTAGGATCACACAAATGCACATGTACACCTGTGTACACACTCACACTCCTCTTCAACAACTGGCTCCCTACAAAAGCAAGTGCTATAAGCAGCAACTCCCACAGTGATATAGAAGTTGCAAACTATACCTGAGCAGAGAGTAAAGAGTGCCTCAAATATTTCATTTCCCTGTCTTGGGAAAACATACCAGGACAGGTAGAACTGTCCTCATTTATAAATCTCACTAAAAATGAAAAATATAACCAATATTGGGCCAAAGAAGATATTTTTATAAATTAAACAAGAAGGAATGAACTATGTAGAGAAAACACACTTTTCTAAAATGATTTATTGCATGAAATGCCATTAAATTTCAGACTATCTGCTTTGTGTGCTCCATAAATTCATGGAAACCTTGTTTCTATAAAAATAACTTTTTAAAAAAGGAGATAAACAGAAATAAAAAAGAGATGTAGTTTAAAAGCCAGAAACAAGTTTAAAGATAAGCAATTAAAACTAAGAAAGAATGTTCAGAATTCAGTGGTTGATAAGAATTTTAATGCACTTAACAGCTAGAAGGAGCAAAACTGTGGAATACAGAACAGTGATATGCAGAATGTAACTTTCCAAAAGTGAAAAAGAAAAGAAAGCAGCAGTGAGGATTGTGATGGTGTTGCTGGTTCTCCAGAAAGGAAAAAAAAAAAAAAAAAACAGCTATTTTCTTTCTTCCTGAAAGTAGACCTTGCCATTATGGTCCCCAGGCTCAGAAATGCTGGATTTGCCAATGATTGCATATAACTTGGTGCTGGCTGGAAAAAGAAAATGAGGAAATGAGTCCCTAAGGAGAAAGACCATGGTTACATTTGGTTGGAAGGATGCAGAATGGGTAACCTGGAATACAAGGAAGGAAACGCTAACACAACGTATATCCCAATAAGGTGCTTCACAGAAATGAGCAAAGAGGCAGGCACACATGTCTTTGGGATGGGAGAAGAAGATCAACTCCGCTTCATTCTGAAGAGATGGCATAGGGGGGAGAGGATCTGAACGTACCAGGGGAAGCTACTGTGGCCAGCCGAAGACTGACCCTCTAGAAGATCCACGTCCCACTGCCAAATCAGTAACTACGGGTCTCACTTGGCCAAAAAGATTCTGTGGCTGGAATTACATTAAGGATCTTGAGATGGAGAGATTACCCTGGATTCCACTTCAGCCTCAATGTAATCCCAGGAGCCTCTATAAAGTAAGAGACAGGCAGGAGAGTCAGAGAGGAGACGTGAGGACAGAAACAGAGGTGGGAGTGACACAGGGCCATGAGCCCGGGCGTGCAGGTGGCCCCTAGCAGCTGAAAGGGGAGAGGAAATAGGTCCTCCTCTGAAGCCTTCAGAAAGAACACAGCCATCCTGATATCCTGGTCTTAGACTTAAGACCTCAAAGCCATAAAACAGTAAGATAATAAATCTGTGTTGTTGTCTTAAACCGTTTGCCCACAACAATGTGTTATAACAGCAATAAGACCCCATTTAAAAGAGGAAAGGAAATGCAGATTTAACTCTCAGCTTCTGTATTTTCTTTTATTTATTTTTTTTACATGCAGAGTGGACAGTGAGAGAGAGAGAGAGAGAGAGAGAGAGAAAGGTCTTCCTTTGCCGTTGGTTCACCCTCCAATGGCCGCTGCGGCCGGCACACTGAGCCAATCCAAAGCCAGGAGCCAGGTGCTTCTCCTGGTCTCCCATGGGGTGCAGGGTCCAAGCACTTGGGCCATCCTCCACTGCACTCCCTGGCCACAGCAGAGAGCTGGCCTGGAAGAGGGGTAACCGGGACAGAATCCGGTGCCCCGACTGGGACTAGAACCCGGTGTGCTGGCGCCGCTAGGTGGAGGATTAGCCTATTGAGCCGCGGCGCCGGCTTTCAGCTTCTGTATTTTCTGCACAGCTCCCGGGGTTGATGCCTTCCTATCATTATGAGATACCAACATTTAATATGGTAATAACGTGGAATTTCCACAGGAAGTTCTGAATACCGAAACTCTGGCACAGCGGTCAGCCTGTTACTGTGGGGAACCAGTGCAGATAGAAATCTCCCATTAATGACTAGAAAGAAAATCAGAAATGTGAAGGACGAGGGAAATGTGCTACCCAAATAAGAATTCCTAAAAAGCAGATTAAAGCAGTTAGAAAGGAGGCTGTAGTCACCGTCCCAAACATCCTCAGTATTTTCCCAAACCTCCAAAAAAAAAAAAAAACTGAGCTATTTACGTTGGTAAAGATTTATGTGAATAACGAATCATCTCAGACTTCTCCTCTACAATACTAGACTGAAGCAGCTCCTGGCTGATTACCTATAGAGGCTGTGTACAGAAGAAACACAGGGATGTCTCAACACGCAGGAGAACTCAGAGAGCACAGGCAGAAGCACCGGCACCACCCTCCCCTGCCCACTGCCAATAACCAAACAGGGCTACCTGTGGAGGTTTTACAGTGAGCACCGGACAAGCTGAACAGAATCTGCTTAAATGCTGATATAAACACACTTGTAAGCAGAATATAAATGCAGTTAATAGTTCTCTTTAAAAGACAAAGGATTTTAAATGATAATGATTAAACTAGAAATGTGGAGGGAAATCCCACAGGACTCCATTAACAGCTGAGGAAATGGATAAAGGTTACGGAAGGCAGGGCAGGCATTTGGATTACCAGTTAGTTAAGAAGCCTGCAACCCCTACCCAAGTGCCTGGGTTCAATGCCTGGCCTCAGCTCCTCCTCACTGCAGCTTCCTGCTAGCGCAAATTCTAGGGGGCAGGAATGATGGCTCAAGGAAGTGGGTCTCTGCAACTCATGTGGGAGAATCTGATGGTGTTCCTGGGTCGCAGCTTCAGTCCAGCCTCAGCCACTGCTGGCATCTGGGAACTGGAGCACAGGATGGGGGAGCAAGCTTGTAGGCCTGCTCACTCGCCCACTTGCTCTCCCCCTCCTCCCCGCCATGTGTGTCTGCCTGCCTCTCTCTGCTTGTCCAATAAAAGACAGAAAGTTTACATAAAGGAATATAAAGCTATACCACCTACCTCACCTGCAAGGGGAATAAGCAATAACATAGCTTGCATTTTAAAAGTCATCAGAGGGGCCAGTGTTGTGGCTTAGTGAGTAAAGAGCTGCCTGTGACCCCAGCATCCCATATGAGCCCTGATTCAAGTCCTGGCTGCTCCACTTCCCATCCAGCTCCCTGCTAATGCACCTGGGAAAGCAGTATTTGGGCCCCTGTACACACCTGGAAGACCAGGATAAAGCTCCTAGCTCTGGATTCAGTCAGCCTGGTCCAGCTCTGGCTGTTGCAGCCATTTGGGGAGTAAACCAGCAGATGGAAGAGCCCTCTACCTCTTGTCTCTCCTTCTCTCTATGTAACTCTGCCTTTCAAACAAATAAATCTTTTTTTAAAAAGCAACTAGAAATCAGTTTGGGAAAAAGCATGTTTTAAATGTAACCAAATATACCCGAGAGTAAAACTAAAAGCAGAATGTTAAATGTACACCTACTTAGCAAGTGAGGAATTGGCCAGTCTTTTCCTAAGCGCCAGATAATACATATTTCAGGCTTTGTGGACAGCATGCAGCTTTGGTGCATACTCTTTGTCTGTACTGAAACCCTAGCCCTGGTGCTATAAAAAGAGGAGAGGAGTCGCCAGGTACCGCGGCTCAATAGGCTAATCCTCCACCTTGCAGCGCCGGCACACCAGGTTCTAGTCCCGGTCGGGGCGCCAGATTCTGTCCCGGTTGCCCCTCTTCCAGGCCAGCTCTCTGCTGTGGCCCGGGAGTGCAGTGGAGGATGGCCCAGGTGCTTGGGCCCTGCACCCCATGGGAGACCAGGAGAAGCACTTGGCTCCTGCCTTCAGATCAGTGCGGTTCGCCGGCTGCAGCATGCCAGCCGTGGTGGCCATTGGAGGGTGAACCAACGGCAAAGGAAGACCTTTCTCTCTCTCTCTCTCTCTCACTGTCCACTCTGCCTGTCCAAAAAAAAAAAAAAAAAAAAAGGAGTGGAGTGCCCAACCCTGCACTGGCATGGAGGAAAGAAAGAATAAGAACTTTAAAACAAGCCTGAGAAACAGGATGCCTGAATGAGGGTGAAAGTCAGATACACACAGCAGGCAGGACACTCAGTGTAAATAGATTCAGCTTCCTAAGGAAAAGACAATGACTCACAGAGCCAAAGTCAGGTGTATTTAAATATTTTCCATAAGACACAATCTTAAGTAATTAGATTCCAAAAAGGTTAAATTTGAAAGAACAGGCGGTTTAATAGCCAAATGTCAATAGAAAAAAAAATGCAGGTGTACCAATATCCATATCAAAGTAGAATTCAAAGACAAGGCATTAAATTGCACAAAGAAAGTCATTTTGCATTGATAAAAGGCATAATTCACAAAGAAATCTTAACTATCACGACCTTTTCCACAGCAAGTCACACTGCACTGAACTATATAAAGCATACTGTGAGAAACTAAGAAAACGAAAAAACCACAGTAACGGGGTGGGAACTCAACCACCTTTCTAAATCCTGACAGATCAAAAAGGGAAAATTTAAATAAGGATAAGGAAGCCACAACTTAACATCATTAATAACACTGATTTAAAAGACATCAATCGGATTTTTCCCTACACAGAATTCTTTTTCTTGTGCTTTGAGTAGTTTAAAATAACAATAAGGACACACACACACACATATACCCTCAACAAATAAATGTTTTTAAGTTGTATTATCTGGTCATGAGGCCAAAGTTTAAACCAAAGGTTAAACAAGATTTAACCAATGATAAGTTTAAAGACAGAGTAAAAGCTGCAACATAATACTATTCATTTTGTATAAAGATTATTTCCAAAACTTCCAAATGATGTCAAAAAATCACAGCAATTATAGAACAAAAACCAGTATCATGAGTATAAATATAGACCCCTCCAGAATTAAGAAACCAGTTCCACCATTTATGAACAAAGAATATGACCCAATTTCATTCCAGAAATACAAGGATAGTTGATCACTAATGAATCAATTAATATATTTAATCTAAGAATAAATACATTTTTACATCAGAAGGCCTTTCAATGGATGCTAAAACATATTTGATTGGAATAAACATCTAGTTTTGATTTAAGTTCTTGGTAAAATAGTTTCATTACTATTATTTTGAAAGTCATTAACTACCTAGGAAAGCCAAAATAATAAACAGAAAAGCTACTGTAACTTATACTCAAGTTTAATAAGATATTCAGCACAGAAACAACGGAATCAACTTCAGCCTTTCCATAAAACCTCATCAACCAATGAGAAAATAAGAAGCCGAGGAAGAAGACCTCCCATTGGCTCTATACACAACTTCCCTTAATGTCCAGTTTCACGGCCCAGGACCCCAGAACCAAAATCCATAGACATTCAAGCTGCTCATATAAAATGGCACTGGATTTGCACAGAACCTACAGAGTGCCCCTGTACACTTTAAACCATGACTAACTGACTTTTGATACCTAATATAATGTAAAATGTTTTGGAAATAGCTGTTATACTGTATTGTTAATGGATTAATGACAAGAAAAAAGTCTGCACATACATATTTGGTACACATGCAATCTTTTTTCTAATATTTTTGTTTCACAGTTGGCTGAACCTGCAGATGTAGTCTGCAGACACAGAAGGCCACTGCATACACACAAACACACCCACACACACAATAAACGGACCCCTATACAGACAGAGGTGTGCTTATAAATGTTTAACAAAAGGCCCTCTGGGAAAGAAGGGCTTGATTTATTGCATTTTCTGATGTTTTTAAATACTTCCAAAAGGACCTAATTTCGAATGATCAACAAGGCACCACTGGAGGCAGAACTCAGAAGAGATGTGCAATGGGATACCATTGTAGAGATACTCCTCTACCTAAAATGGGGTTAGGTCCTGAAAAACCCATGTAGAATGAAAATATCGAAAGTCTAAAATGTACTCCATATGCCTCACCTACTGAACAGCCCAGCCCAGCAAGACAGTTCATTGTAGATTATTGGTTGCTTCCTCTCAACCAATGCAGCCGCCCAGCGCTGCAAGGCAGGCAGTACTGTATCCGGCATCACTAGCCTAGCAAAAGTCAAAATTCAAATCCCAAAGTACTATCACCATCTTAAAGTCAAGAAATCATAAAAAAGTCAGGACCATCTTCATATACAGTGTTCCCACCATATATCATTCAAGAGTATAAATAATAAAATGTAGCAGGAAAATAAGGAAGTCATGAACTTCAAGTGTTTATCATCTTAGTTTTAAAATATAATTTACATAGTGATAGGTTTATGTAACCAAAATCCAAAATTTAATCTATAACACCAAAGAGTACCTAGAAGAATTCTACAAAGACAATAGTGTTCAGAGAATGAGACTGAGTTACTATAAGGCTAGAATGTCCAGCAAAGGGTGGTGCCAAGCCCTAGAGAAGTCAGAAGCCCTGGTCTCCATCCAGTGGGGTACAAAGCTACCCTAACAGTTCATTCTGGCCCACGTGGGAGTGGCTGTGATGGAAACAGCCAAGAGGATGTGGGAGACCCAAGAAGCCAGCAAGGCCACATATGAGACGGCACATCTAAATAGTTTTTTTAGAATTTAGTTATTTTTTGCACCTTTCACCAAATTACCTCCCACAAAGTTTAGACAATTTCTGATTCTACCTTAAGTGTGTAAGACTATTTTCTAACATGCTTGCCAATGCTGGGTATTATACAATTTTAATTTTGTTTTCTTGTTTTGTTTTGAAAGATTTATTTATTTATTTGAAAGAGCCAACAGAGAGAGGAGAGGCAGAGAGAGATCTCGAGAGAGGTCTTCCATCCGATGGTTCACTCCCCAATTGGCCGCAACGGCCTGAGCTGCACTGATCCAAAGCCAGGAGCCAAGAGCCTCCTCTAAGTCTTTCATGTGGGTACAGGGGTCCAAGGACTTGGGCCATCTTCCACTGCTTTCCCAGGCCACAGCAGAGAGCTGGATTGGAAATGGAGCAGCTGGGTCTTGAACCGGCACCAATATGATATGCTGGCACTTCAGGCCAGGACATTAACCCGCTGTGCCACAGTGCTGGCCCCAATTTTGTTTTTAAGATTTATTGGAAAGGCAAAGTTACAGGGGGAGAGAGGAAGAGAGAGAGAGAGAGGAGATCTTTCATCCATTGGTTCACTCCCCAAATGGCTACAATGCCTGGAGCTGGGCCAATCCAAAACCAAGTGCCAGGAGCTTCTTCTGGGTCTCCCATGTGGATACAGGGGCCCACGCATTTGCACCATCTTCCATTGCTTTTCCCAAGCACATTAGCAGGGAGCTGGATTGGAAGTGGAGCAGCCAGGACTCGAACCAGTGCCCATATGGGATGCCAGCATCCCAGGCTGCAGTATAACCTGCTGTGCCACAGCACCAGCCCCCTAGTTTTACTTTCCTTCATCCGATAAGTGGAAATGGCACCGTAACTCCATCAGCACACCTGCTAGCTCACGAAGTTGGCAATATCTCAGATACTTATTGGCTCATTCCATGTCTACTTTTGTGGAAATCTGTCTATCTCTGTGCTCCCCTGGTCCCTGTTACCACCTTTATAAAATTATTTGTTCATTAATTTGAAAGACAGAGCAACAGACACAGAGAGACTGGGTGGGTGGAAGTTCTTCTATCCACTGATGGAATCCCCAAATGACTGCAACAGCCAAGGCAGGGCCAGGTTTAAGACAGAAGCCAGTGAAAAGCCCATGAGAGTATTTCAGGCATGGAAAGCCAAGACACTCTGGCAAAAAGATCTCTGTGAGTGAGATCCCAGTGGAAAGAACAGGTCTTCAAAGAGGGAGGTGCCTTTCTCTGAAGGGAGGAGAGAACCTCCACTTTGACTATGACCGTGTCTAAACAAGATAAGAGTCGGAGAACTCAAGGGGCTTCCATAGCCTTGGAAACTCATGACTGGTGCATAGGGAGATTACTGATGCCATAAACAGGAGTGTCAATTTGTAAAGTCAACAACAGGAGTCACTGTGCACTTACTCCTCATGCAGGATCTCTGTCCTTAATGTGCTGTACATTGAGGCTTAATGCTATAACGAGTACTCAAACAGTATATTTCACTTTGTGTTTCTATGGGGGTGCAAACGATTGAAATCTTTACTTAATGTACACTAAACTGATCTTCTGTAAAAAAAAAAAAAAAGAAATTATCAATTCCCAACTTGACTCTCACTGGGATTAAACATGACAATAGGTCTGATCTGATTTCATCATCATTTAAAAAAAAATCATCTATTATTTTTCACTTTTTGTTTTTGTGTGAGCAAACTGTTGAAATCCTTACTTAATGTATACTAAGCTGATCTTCTGTATATTAAGATAATCGAAAATGAATCTTGATGTGAATGGAAGGGGAGAGGGAGTGGGAAAGGGGAGGGTTGTGGGTGGGAGGGACGGTATGGGGGGGGAAGCCATTGTAACCCATGAGTCGTACTTTGGAAATTTATATTCATTAAATAAAAGATAAAAAAAAAAAGACAGAAGCCAGGAGCTGCTTCTGGGTCTCCCACGTGGGTGGCAGGGGCCCAGCTTGGGCCATCTTCTGATGCCTTCCAAGGCACATTAGCAGGGAGCTGGAACAGAAGTGAAACAGTCAGAACTGAAACTTCAGTATGGAATGTTGGCATCACAAATGGCAGCTTAATCCACTGGGCCACAGTGCCACCCACCCCTTCTTTTACTACCTTATCCTAGCCCCCCACACACCACGTCCATGTCACACAGTCTGGCATGGCTGTGTATGTCCTTCTTGCCACAAGACTGCAAGACACTGTGTCTAATGCATCCCTGCATCTGCAGCAGAATGAACCATCCAACCTGGAGCAGGTGCACAGAGCTTTTGCCAAATGCACAAGACAGTCGCCAGGAAGTGGCCAAATCAGAACCACAGTAACAAGGTGCTGCTTTCCCAGCTACCCAGAGCTCTGCCAACATTATTAACAGCAACTGGGCACAAACAAGAAGAAACACAAAAATAGAATGAGGCTGTAGTTCATTCCATTACACACGATCATCAGGCAGAGAAAAGTTTGTGAAATTCAAGGAGAATTTTCCTCAGAAAACACATTTCGCGTGAAAGACCATTTCAATGTACCTGTGGAACTGTCAGAGAAAATTAGATTCTCTGCAAATAACATTCACTTGAGTCTCTGCTTTATTTCTAAAGAGTTCCCCTGCTTAAACTTCCATTTGTTGTGTCTTTACAACAGCTACTGTAAGAGAGGCGTTTGGTCTGGTATTATCTACTCATCAGACACTGGAAGGGCTCTGTGGGAAGGTGATACAAGGTTTCAGCAGACGACACGTTTAGACAAGTTTACTGTGACATCTGAGCAGGAGCTCAGCTCTGCCTTCTACAGCTACTACAAGACCCCCTGAGTGCAGGAGCTGCTCCATCCACTTGATGATTGGATAGGTGGACTCCTGGTCCCCCAAAGTTGTGTCTATCTCCTAATCTCTTAAACTTGCGAACCTGACCTTATTTGGAAAACGTGCCTTGGCAGATGCAATGAAGAATCTTGAGATAGGAACATCCTCACTAACCCGGGACCAAAGTCCTTATACGAAACAGGAGGGGAGACACAGACACGTGGAAAAGGCCACATGAGGACCGAGTTAGCAGAGTCCGTGATGCAGCCACAAAGAACGTCAAAGGTTCAAGAGCAGGAACAGATACCCCTTAGAAACCTCAGGGAGCGCAGTCCTGCCAACACCCAGATTGCAGACTCTGGCCTCCAGAACTGAGAGAGAGAACCAGTGTAGGTTCTTGTAAACCACATCCACGGTAATATGTTACAGCCGCCCTAAGATCTACCACAGCCACCACTCCTGTTCACCAGCCCCTGGACACCTTTGTGACATCTGTCTTCTCCCAGTCTCCCATGCTGCCTCCTTCTTGTCCTCAGCTGCCATTCAAACTCCTGCAGCAGCCTCCTCACTGGTCTCCCTGCGTTCAGCCGTGCACTCTCTCCCTGCCCTGCCAGATGTCAGAGAGAACTTCCAGACATGCATCTGCCTGGCACCTTCCATCAGTGGCTGCCAACCCAGTTGTGGACACCAGGATGAAATCCAAGATGCTTAATTTGTGTCCATGGATTCCTACCACCTGGCCCTCGGGTGCACTGGGCACTATAAATCTGCAGACAATCCTCTAAATACCCTCTGTTCTAGACCAGACAGCCTCTGCACTCAGCACCCTGGACCTGTGAGGCTGTCACCTGCTACTCCTTCCGCTGTGCATACTCTCCTGCTCAAGCGCCATCCCCTCTCTGAGGACCTCTCTTTGCCCTAACATCTTTCTCACCTGCCACCCCAAAAGAACTTGATTGTGTCCCCTCCCACTCTCTGCAGCCCCTCCTGGGCTGCAGTCCAGCCACACCTGACCCCACTCATCTGTGAACCTGTCCACTTCTCTGTTAGCACGTGAGCTCCTCTGGGGCATGGTCCTTCCTTATCTGACTCATCTTTGTATCCCAGAACCCAGCCCAATACCTGGCTCACAACAGGGATCCGACTCAGAGACTAATGGAGGGGTGGGTGGACATAAGAATGTGTGGATGAGCACACAGATGGGCAAAGTGTGAAATGAACTGACAAGCGCTCAGCTGACTGAGAAAGGAGTCAAATGCAGCAGGGTGGCAGGACACAAGAGGAACACCTGACAGGTATGCAAATGATCCCTGGGTGACAAATCTAAAGCTCACTGAAGGTTAAATGCATCACAAGAACAGTATTTCCTGGAGCTGGAGCATCGGAACTGGAAAACCACTTTCACATGCATCAGTTATTTAGTCCTCACAACACCTGATGAAGTAAGGCGCGACTATTATGTCTACTCACAAGAAAGGAAGCCACAGCCCACAGAGCTTGTGGACATTAGCTGGGGTCCCAGAGCCAAACCCAAGTCTTTTTTTTTTTTAATTAATTAATTAATTTTTTTTTGACAGGCAGAGTGGACAGTGAGAGAGAGAGACAGAGAGAAAGTCTTCCTTTTGCCCTTGGTTCACCCTCCAATGGCCGCTGTGGCCGGTGCTCTGTGGCCGGTGCACTGCGCTGATCCGAAGGCAGGAGCCATGTACTTATCCTGGTCTCCCATGGGGTGCAGCGCCCAAGTACTTGGGCCATCCTCCACTGCACTCCCGGGCCACAGCAGAAAGCTGGCCTGGAAGAGGGGCAACTGGGACAGAATCCGGTGCCCCGACCGGGACTAGAACCCGGTGTGCCAGCGCAGCTAGGGGGAGGATTAGCCTAGTGAGCTGCGGCACCGGCAAACCCAAGTCTTAAGTCTACACCGTCTGTCTGTCACAAGCCTAGGACCTCCTGCCCTCCAGATCAGCCCCTATAGGTTCCATTCACATCTGTGCTCCAAGTCACAGGGGACCTACCAAGCACTAAGACACAGGAGTGTTGTCAACATTTGACTGTGTCCATGGGGAACTCAGGAACACACCCGGTTTGCCTGAAAATGACGCATAAGGGTGCAAACTGACAAGCCATCATCCACTTCCAGCACCACCAGTGACCGGTGAATGAATACTGTGTTGATTCCCACGCGATGGAAGAAGATGTCGCTTATGGAGTGTCAGATGTATGCTGGCCTGAGGGAAAATCCACTCTTGGGGGTTGCTGTTGTTCTCAATTTCCCCCTCATTTTATTGCCATAAAAAAGGAGAGAAGATTCAGCAGAAAAGACGATTCTGCTTTGGGGTGGGATTGGGCATCCCTCTGGTGTATTTCCCTCTTGCTTTGCTGGAATAATCGAAAGTCAGTCAAAACACAGGTGTGAGAAGATGGGACCTGGGGCTGGTGCTGTGGCTCAGTAGGTTAATCCTCCGCCTGTGGCACCAGCATCCCTTACGGGCGCCAGTTCTAGTCCTGGTTGCTCCTCTTCCCTTCCAGCTCTCTGCTATGGCCTGGGAAAGCAGCAGAAGATGGCTCCTGGCTCCTGGCTTCGGATTGGTGCAGCTCCGACCATTGAGGCTATTTGGGGAGTGAGCCAGTGGACGGAAGACCTCTCTCTCTGTCTCTCTCCCTCTCTCTCTCTCTCTGTAACTTTGCTTCTGAAACAAATAAAAAAAAAATCTTAAAAAAAAAGAATATGGGACCCAGTTCTGAAAGTAGCCAGGTGTCCTGGGCTCCAGACCAGAACTTCACAATCCAAAAGTCATGGCTGCAAGGCATCCAGAGTGAAACCAGGACCACCAGGCTCTCAGCCAGCCACACTCACTTCTGTTCCACCAAGATCACTGACAAGTCAGGACGGAGTCTTAGCAAGCACTTCAATATGGCCTATGCAATGTGCGGAGTAAACACTCCATCTCCACATAAGCCATAAAACCATCCCAGGAGCCAGGTACAGTTCTATAAACCCTGATCTAAGAATTCCGAGTCCTCAAAAGCTTTGAAAACTAAAAGATGTTTTTGTAAGTTTTATTCAAACATATCTGTTTCCAAGACTGCAGTTAAACTGATGAGTATTTATTTATATATTTTAGTGTTAATAACTACATGTTTGGCTACAAAAATATCAACATGATTAATTTAGGGGCATTACCCCCAGTCCCTGCTGGGAGGTCTTATTTATTATGTGGTATGCATATATGTACTATTTGCCTTCTTAAAAAAATTGATTGTGAATTTGGAAACCCTTGGTCTCCAAGAGCTGCAGATAAGGGGTTAAGAACATGATCACCCCATTTTCTGACTGTAGAAATAGGCTGGGAAAAGTTAAGGAACTTGCCTGCAGTTCCAAAGCCCCAAGGCACCAGCTGAAAGCTTGCACTGCCAGCCTTGACACAGAGCTGGAGCAGTTAACCACTGGCTCTGCCACTTGCCCCAAGTGCCCCTTTGAGCTGGACTCCACCCCACCCTCTTGCCCAGCATGTTCTTGAGCAGAAAGTCAGGATGTCCCCTCTGAGACAGCTGAGGTACAACTCAATCCTCAGCAGTACCAGGGCATTCATTAAAATGTTTTACCAAAACAAATCTTGGCATATAGAGCTTTGTTTCAAATCTATAATCAAATCCAACAACAACATCAGTCATAGTTAGGGAACTACCCATCACCAATTAAGATCCAGGCTGGAGTTTTTATGCTGAGAAGCAAAGAAAGATGTCTATCAATTTTCTGATAATCAGCCAGCATCAAATGATGATTTTCCTCATAGCTCAGCAGTTAAATAAGACCTTGGAGCCAGACAACTTATGATCACTTCTTGGCTTTACCCCCCAGTGCCTCAGTTTCCTTATCTGGAATACAGTCCCTACCCTCAAGAGTTGCCATAAGCACTTAGAATACAGCTGGTCCCAAGCAGGTGTTTAGCCTAATGGTGCAGATGCCCTTGTCACATGTCAGAGAGCCGGGATTCACAGCTTCCTGCTAGCACAGATCCTAGGAGGCAATGCTGATGGCTCAAGTAACTGAGATCTTGTAATCCGGCTGAGCTCCGGGCTTCGGCCCAACCAGACGCAGTCACTCGGAGAGTGAATGGCAGATGGGAGCTTTTTCTCTCTCTCAAATGAGTAATTATCAGTTAACCTTATAGCCTTTGCTTCACAGATATGTAATGGTGGATAGAGACGTATGGATACTTTGCATTAACTAAATGTTTTAACTTAGTCAATGATGCCTGTTTTCTTTAAAATATCTTAGAATTGAGGGATTATGGTAAATACTTTTGGTGGGGCCATCATTGTGGCGCAGTGTGTCAAGCTGCCCCCTGCAATGCCAGAATTCCATGAATGCCAGTTCCATTCCCGGCTGCTCCACTTGAGAGGCAGCTCCCTGCTGCCGTGCCTGGGAAGGCAGTAGCAGATGGCCCAAGCACTTCGGCCCCTGCTACCCATTTTGGAGACCTAAATGGAGTTCCTGGCTCCTGGCTTATGACCCGGCCCAGCCACAGCCATCGTGGCCATTTGGGGAATGAACCGGCAGATGGAAGATCCCTCTCCCTCCCTCTCTCGCTCTGTAACTCTGCCTTTCAAATAAATGAATAAATCTTTAAAAATACTTTTGGAAGAACTAAGTGCCTTTTTCCTTTGGTCTTAAGAAGTTGAGACAATGCCGGCGCCACGGCTCACTAGGCTAATCCTCCGCCTGCGGTGCGGGCACCCCGGGTTCTAGTCCCGGTCGGGGCGCTGAATTCTGTCCCGGTTGCTCATCTTCCAATCCAGCTCTCTGCTGTGGCCCGGGAGGGCAGTGGAGGATGGCCCAGGTCCTTGGGCCCTGTACCCGCATGGGAGACCAGGAGGACGCACCTGGCTCCTGGCTTCTGATCAGTGCAGCACGCCGGCCACAACACACCAGCCGTAGCGGCCACTTGGGGGATGAACCAATGGAAAAAGGAAGACCTTTCTCCCTCTCTCTGTCTCTCACTGTCTAACTCTGCCTGTCAAGCTTGCCCAGCCCTCATTTGCATTTCAAGACCCTAACAAATGGCCGCAATTGCCTTTTTGGATTTTTCCTAATTCATTTTATTCTGCACCTGTATCACCTTTAGGAGGAAGTCAAGGATTTGAGCTGTCCATGTAAGCAGCAGCGCATGTCAGAAAGCATTTCAAAGGCCACTGTGTGCTTGGAACCTCATTGCAAGTCTGACAGCAAACTCTGAGGACTTTTTTCCATCTTCAGAGAAGCCAGTCCCTCCTGCTCAGGAAAAAAGTCTCAGAACCAAGTTTCCCCAGATTGTCTATCTGTGAAAAATGTTAAAACAGCATTACCCATTAGGGCAAATAAACAAAACCGTAAGGATAAATGCATCAGAGGTCTCTCTCTCCCCCGTTAAAGACCCCCCAACAGCTTGCTACTGCACCTGGAGTAAAATACAACTGCCTTGGCCTTCCCCCCTCGCCCAGCTGTTTTTCATTTTGTGCCGTTCCCACGCCCCCAACACACACACACAATCTCAGCTCCACACACCAAGCGTTTTCTTGTTCTCTCTGCTCTGGGTACTGCGTACTTGCTGTTCTTCCTGCCTAAAAGGACCACTGCTCACCCCAGTTCCCAGGCTCAGTTCAGTGACATGGTCACTGCACAAGGTCAACCTGAGCAAAGAGGGCTTTTTTTTTTCTGAGTCAGCCAAAGGAATCCTTCCAGACAATGCTAGTTCTGCTTCCCCGTGATGATTCGTTTGTTCTTAGAACTACTATTAACCAAACATCCACAAGGACTCGGGTTCCATCTAGACAATGGGACGATAGCCTTGAACCAGACAGACATGGCCTTGGCTCACATACCAGTGGCCTAGGGCACACAATGAACAACACAGCAATAACTAAATAAGCCAGACATCCAATAGCAAACCAGAATGCACAGACAATTTAATCTGGCTGTATGACAGCAATGGGTGGTAGCCAAAGAGGGCTTCTTGGAGGTAATATTTATTTGAACATCTAAATGCCAACAAGGAGCCATCAATTTCTTTGGGTTGGGGGAGGGAGCACAGGACATTCCATGCACAGGGAACCTAAACTGTCAACACTTGTACAAGAGGTGTTCAAAAAGTTCACAGAAAATGCTCAGCATTAAAAAAACTATGCAGAGACTTCAAAATTCTGGCAGCAAATAAACTTATCTTTTAATTCTATTTTCCACTAATTTCCTGAAGCACCCTTAGACAGGTCCAATGGTGTGAACAACCTTTGAGTGTTCTGTGAAATAGGAAAGTAGAATATGGATACAAATTAACGACCCAAGAGGGCAAGATCACTCTGAGGGTGGCCAAGTGAAACTCCTGCCATGATAGAAAGGTTCCCTCCCCTACCAGCCAGCATGGGAGCCACTGGCCACACGTGGCTACTGAGCACCTGAGACATGGCTGGTGTGACTGGGAAACTAAACGTTTGATTTCATTATTCACTTTTAATTAATTCTTATTTAAATACCCACACATGGCTGGCAGCTGCTATATTGATCAGCACGACTTAACTGCTGGGTGAATAATTACAGGGAAGACAGGACCACGTGGAGGCAGGAAGATTAATCAGGACACCCCTCCAGCGGTCCAGGGGAGAGATGGTGAGAGCCAGAGGAAGAGATCGGGGAAACCAGTTATCTGAGGCTGCGGACATCTTTCAGGGGTGGAGCCAGGCGGGTGAGTGAGGGATCATGGAAACACCTAGATGTTTGAGGGGCCCCCTGTGGACATGTGAAGAATAAATGAAGAAGCAATATTTGGGTAGGAAACAAAAATTTAACAACAAAAACTGGCTCCTCCCCAAGTGTTCGTGTGGCAGGTTCACTCTTGACATTTGGGCCTCAAATGTCAGCGCAAATGTTACCTCCTCGGAGGGACCATTGCGATCCCTGCACCTTCATCACTCCCTCACGCCGCCCTGCCATTTTCTTCCCTGCTGTTCTTCGCTGCACTTATTTGGTCACTAGTGCACCGCCTCCCTCTTCTCTAAACTGTAAACTTCTTTGTACAGCAAGATCACCCCTACCCCCACGGCAGTTCCTCTTACCCGGAATGGTACTTGGAACATAGCAGGTACTTAAATACGACGGAATTAATTGCACAAACAGGGATAAGTATCTATATCTTACCAAACAAAACATGGTTGAAGCCTCAAAGGGTAGGTGTCTAGCTTCAACTTCATACAACATAAAATAGTAGAAAGCAAAGTATGCTCACACACCTGCCCCAGGTGTAAATGGATAAATTCTGTTTGGTATTATTTAGCAGTACTCCAAGTACTTGGAAAAGTGAATATAATTCCCAGGTAATGAGCTGTATCATCTGACAGGTGCACAAGTGAGATGCTAACTAGGATACTCCAAGGGGGTGTGAGGAGAGTTGAGAGGAGGTAAATGAAAGCAGGGTGCATGCTGATTGCCCATTCTGGAAGATCACATTGTCCTAGAGTGATGCCTGCCCTCACTAGGGGCAACGCATCCCCATCGCCCCCCTCCATCTCCCCAGCCAGCCCCAGGCTATTCCCAACAGGTGCCAGCAGGGCGGCACTGAAACAGAGGCTGATGTGACATCTGTGGTAGGATCTTGAGAAAGTCACACAGCCTCTCTGGTCATCACATTCCAACTTCCCATCAACCAAGACTTCCAGATATGCTCGCTGACTGATTATCCCCTACCACCCCCAAATCTGTGAGCCCCAGGGTAGATCTTCACACTGACCTGAAGAGGCATTTTCCCCAACGTTGCTATAACTTCCCACACGCTCCCCTCCTCGCGGCCAGAACTCTCCCTGCAAACGCATCTCACTCCAGCACACACACTCTCTCTGCCTCGTCCAATTCCGCACGCTCCAACACACGCAGAGCGGCTCTGCAGCTTCCCTCACTCCAGGCTGACTCACGGTCGTGAGAACACATCTCCTTTTCCTCCTCACAGACTTCCGAAATGAGATGGCTCCTTCTAAAAGCAATCGTGGGCACTGGGTGAACAACTCCAGAAAATTAGCACAAGTTCCACCAAATCTAGAGCCGGAAAGGAGAAAAGCCTGTTCCATTTCAACTGTAGTCACATTACCTACAAAATGGAAGGCATCCCTCATTGTTTCCCATTAATCCCAATTCTTAACAAAAGCTAAGACAAAAGCTATCCCTGGCACGGCTCCCAAGGGTCATCTTCTGTTTGTCGTCAGCATTCATTCCCAATCAGGACTGCAGCATGCACTCCATTTCTTGAGCGTGATTTCTTTGGAGGCTACCACACCATCTCGATTTCCAACAGAAATTATAGACAACATTTTTTCTAAAACAGCCAGAATACATTAAAGATTTAACCGATTTAACCATGAGTCATTACAGACATTGAACAAAGGTACAATTCTGCAGCCCTGAGCCTGATATAAAGACATTCTGAATGAGGAAATAATTGGCGGCGTACCTGATAAAGACACAAAGTGTAAGAGACAGAAAATACCAGATATGAAAAACAATAATGTCTTCCACTGATTTGAAAATAATTGAAGTGCATAACTGTCTATCTAATATCCACTGAATGGAATATCACGCAGCTATTCAAAGATATTTTTACAGAGAGTTTTTAAGAATATGCACATTATACAGTTAAACAGGAAAATAGGATCTTTTACAATATATAGATATGGCATGACTTCAATTGTAAGAAAATGCACAGACAACCCTAAAATAAAAATAGTACCAACAATTATCTTTGGGAAGGCAGAAAATAATTTTCTATGTTTTCCAGACTTTGTATACATGAGTTTTTAACAAAATTTCTCATTCAGCAAATTTTTTTTGTGAAGAAACTATCTAAATTTTACAAACTTAATATTTAAAGATCTGTTTATTTGTGTGAAAGGCAGAGCAACAGAAAGAGAGGAGGGGTGCGGGAATCTTCCATGTGCAGAAAGAAATCTTCTACTGGCTGGGTCATTCCCCAAACAGCTGCAACAGCCAGGTCTAGGCCAGGTTGAAGCCAAGAGCTAGGAACTCCATCCAGGTCTCCCGCATGGATGGCAGGTGTCCAGGTACTTGAGCTGTATGGGCTGCTTCCCAGGTGCATTAGCAGAGTGGAGAATTGGAAGCTGAGCAGCTGGGACTCAAACCGGCGCCCATATGGGATGTGGGCACTGCAGACAGCAGCTTCACCTGCTATGTCTCGCCAGCCCCAACCAGCTCCATTTAAGCTGAGACTCAACAACTCCAAACTTCCTGATTCTTGACTTGGTGTTTAATTTTCATATCATCTGTTAGGCTCCCTGATTTTAAAATGAAATACCTTTTCATGAAAGTAAATGCGAAAATAGAAATTTCATTAAAGGATTAAAAAAGTCCATGATCTTCCACTCAGAGGCAAGTATTACTAACAGTTTGTTTCATTTTTCTCTCCATTTATATATAATTTAAATAAAATCATTAGTAGATAGCCTATGATGCTTAGTTAACTAATTTTTTTTAATTTCTGAAATTTTTTTTGCAAAGCAAAAAGAAAGAGAGAAAGAGTGAGAGAGAGAAAGAATATCCCCCAATGGCTAAGCTTACTTCCCAAATTGCCCACAACAGTCACAGCTAAGCCAAACCAAAAACAGAAGCCTTGAACTGAATCCAGGTCTCCCACATGGATGGTGGGACCCAAATACTTGGGCCATCACCCGCTGACTTTCTGGGTGCACATTAACAGGAAGCTGGAACTGGAAGTGGAGCTGAGATTCGAACTCTAGCACTCTGACAATGGGGTATGGGTACCCCAAAAGGCTTCTTAACCTCTACACCAAACCCCTACCCCTGCTTAAACTAAACATAGTGTGAGACTTCCCACGTGGGATTCAGCATCAAATACGTTTTTCTAAGTGCAGATAATTCCATCAAAGAAAAACCACAGAATTAGTTCAGCTGCTCTCTCCTGCTGCATGTTTATGTTTGTTTTCCTTATTTTTGTCATCCCAAATAATGTTGTGATTTGTAAAATCCTTTTACATTAGCTTTTCTATGCAGCTCTACTTCCCCCAAAGTAATTAATTTCTGGGAATGAAACTTCAGGGTCAAACAGCGTGCATATTTCAAGGTCCTAAAGCTATCTACTAAACTGCTCTCCAGAAAGTCTGCAAGGATGGACACCCTTGTGAGGCTTGCCTACTTACCTCCACCAGTATTCAAATTCTCACCAATGTACATGAAGTTAAATAGTGCCTTCATTTCTCATCTAAATCACACGTCAATCATTCCCGAGCAAAGCCTTCATCCAGCTTCTTATTGGCTGTGACAATTTTTCTTTTGTGAATTATCTCTTCATATTCTTTTATCATTTTTCTGTTAGGACACAGATCTTTCAGTGCTCCTTATATAGGAAGCATAGTTGACCACTGTGAATCACCTGTATTATAAATGTTTTTTGTTCTTTTATTTATTATTTTGTGATTGTATCTTTATTGACAAACATTTACGATTTTTACACTGCTAAGTCCACCATTCCTTTACCATTTGCTTCTCGGCTTTTATACTCGGAAAACCTCTGCTCCCCTGGGATCAAATAAATATGCACCGATATTTTCTTGCATCTTCTCTGTCCCACTGCACAGTGCTGCTTCTGTGTGGGTGAAATGTCAAACAATAACTGAAATATCCTCAAGGTTAAAAAAAAAAAGTAAAAGTAAATCCGGCTGAGAAGACGGATTCGCTGGGAGATAAATTATGGATGACTCTGTCCCCTCTGTAATCTCAGGGAAGACAAGCGCAGCAGGCATCAAACATCCTTAGGAAAGTCTTCAATCCCCTGCTCCCCAGTCGCCAGCCTGGGCCCTGGGGGACCCGGCGTGCTAAGATTCCCCTGAGGGTGTATTCAACTTCTGCCCAAAGGTGACAATGGAAGCAGGCAGTTTGTCTTCCACACTCTCCAAGCCGCCAGGCGTTCCCAGAACACCTGCCCTGCGTCCAGCCCGGAGTCTCCACCAGAGGACCCTGGGAGCGTGCAGGTAGGCCTTCAGGGGTTTACTGGGAAACAAGCAAGTCTGCCTGGACAGGTCTTCCTGAGAGAAAGCAATTAAAATTCACAGCACAAAAGAAATGAGGCTTTTTTTATTCTAAACTGCAAAACGTGGTGTGGTTAATCAGAGCAATTATAAATGGTAACATCATTATTCAAGCTTCTATTTCCAAACGAAGTCATTTAAATGAATACATTTTCTGCCTTGGAGCAGTAGCTGCCAGTGAGCCTTGAAAAAGGAGAGAAAGGCAAACAGGAGAAGCCACTGGTTGCAAAGCACTGGAGGATGGGGGTAGCAGTACTCAGCACCGGGTACAGCCCCAGCCCCATCCTGGTCTCGTCCTGCGACCCTGAGCGAAACCTTGCTTCCTACCTGTGCAGCCGAGAGCTGAGATGAGCTTGTGTGCAGGAACCCTTCTGGCTCTGACACTGTGGATCCAGAACTCCACAGGTTATTTTCAGACCTAGCTTTTCTGGATGCTGCATCTGCAATTTTATAGGATCCAGCTACCCATGTGTTAAAGCCATTCTCATATTCAAGATGAATCCTTCAGAAGCTACCCCAGCTGCCTCTATGGCGACAGACAGGCCTCCCTACCCTGCAGCCTGTATCAAGAGGCCACTATCAAATGCAAAGGAAGATGCGCCTGAGTGTGGGAATCAATGGTCCTGGGTTCAAATCTCACTTCTGGCCAAAATGGACTGAACAGCCCCTCAGTTGAAGTCAACATTGGTTTTCCTCCCAACAACAGCCCCTTCCCTTCTTTTTCTCAGAGTATTCACATTAGTAATCTTAACATTGCAAATTCTTTCTTTGCCCTTTTGAAGTGCATGTTGAGTCTCCTGGCTTCTTCCAGATTTCACAACCCAAGAGATGTCTTTCTCAAGGACCCAGAGACCTTCTCCTGGCAATTTAAGCATTAAAGGAGACAGGGTTGCTACCTCCCGGGCTCTGCGAGAGGGGAGGGCTCAACTTCAGTCTGCCTTCTCCAACTTCTAGAACTCTCCTGTCGTGAAGTCATGAGCGTGTCTGCCTTTCTTTCTGTAAGGTGGCCTGAGAATTCCAGCTCTTCAAACCCTAAGCCGTGCTAAGGCAGAGCTGTGCTCAGCTCTCTCCCTGCTCCCCAGCCTCTTGAATATCACCCGCCCCGTTTGCATTTGCCTGGGGAGATTTTTGCTCAATTTCAACTGTGTGAATGAACCTCCTACAATTTCTTCAAACCCCAGACCCCCCAGCCATGAAGAGCTTATTTGAAGGCGTGAATGAGATTATTTCAAGGATGAATCCACTCACGAGTGGACTGCCTGCATGGAGCATACTGGCAGATTGTGGCTGCCTCCTGGTAACCACAGCCTGGGGTCATCCCTTCCCACAGGGACTGTGGGCATGGCCAAGCCAACTGCTTTAACCAATAAGTGAGCATTTGGCTGCCCCTCTCCCTGGATGTACTTGGAAGGCCGAGAGCTTCATCAGGATGAACCTGAACGAGCTTCCGGAAGGCTAGGAAACCACAAGGAGAACCAAGGCAGCCCAGCCCCAGTGACAGGCTGCAAATGTGGCTGGGGCATTTGAGACAAAAGAGAGTGCCCCAGAGAGCCCACCAAGCTGGCCAGAGCAGAACCAGCTACCAGACTCATAGACTCACACAGCAAGAAAAGCAGCTGTGGTTTTAAGCCACTCTGCTGTGGGATAGCTTATTATTCAGCAGAAGCTGCCCTGCTCACGCACTGGATTCGTGCGCCTGGCCTCCTTTCTTCCTTCCTGTATGGATGGCTGTAGGGTAGCTAACAAGACTGAGCACAAGCCGTCAAGACAGCCGCCACAGCAATCAGCCAGGGCTGTGCTCCCTGCGCCGGAGCTCGGATCAGCTCCCTCCAGCTCCAGAGGACAGAAATACACCCACGGGGGAAAAGTGACAGGAAGGCAGGAGTCAGGAGGCCTGACACTCCTCTGGAGGAAGGTTCAGATCCCCTAGAACATCACTATGCACAGATCCCACTTCGGAGTCAGGTGCTCTGGCAAAGGGCCACGTGGTCCCAGAAGTGCGGGGATGACCCAGCAGTCCATCCAGGAGTTTCTGCCCACAGGCGATCAGAACCCAAACATTCATATTTACATAGCTTCACCATGCAGAAGGCACTGCACAGGTGATGGAGAGGCAGCCACGGCCACAAAGTCCCTGCCTGTCTCTGTGGAGCTCCTGGTCGGTGTGTAAGGTAGACCTCAATGGAGCAAACACAAGCAACGTCGCTCTGTCACGTGATTAAATGATAAATTAGGTACAGAGCTCGATGAAGGGTCATTGGACTGAGCACCACAAGTACCACTCAGCCAGGACAGTTGGGGAAGGCCTCTACCAAGAGGTAAGATTTGAAATAAGATCGAAGGATGGGAAGAAGCCTTTCCTTCAAAAATCTTAAGTTTCAAGCAAAGTGAACTGTGCAAAGGCCCTGGGGCAGCAAGTTCCTTCAGAAAGTCCCAGCGCAGCCAGTATAGACAGATCCCAATAAGCAAGGGAAAGAGTGGAGGGCAGAGAGGCTGGAGGCCCTGGTTGGCTTTCCCAGCATGAATCACCTCCATCTTTCCCAGCCCCACTCACACCACCCTCTCGAGTACACGTTCCAGACTACGACACTGTTCTTATGCAGAGGTGGGGGTCTGGGGATCTAATGGCCAGTGACACCATATCCTCTGTGCCATGCACTGATGGGTTCACTTTCTAACTTCTCACAGCCTGAGACGGAGAGGTCATCATGCCTCCTACGTACTCCAGAGGGGTCAGGAGACCTGCCCAAGCCTCCATGGCCAGCTGTGGTCAGCATCAGCTGCCTGGGCTGGGACTTGGGCACCCGGCTGCACGCAGGCTAAGCCTCACTGTCTCTGGTGGCTCCCTGGTGGTGAGGTCCCTTTACCCCCTGAGGGTTTCTTCTCCTCTCGCTGCTTTCGGCCTCTCCCATCCTCTCCATGCATCTTAGACATTTCACGGAGCTCAGGAGGAGGCCCTGAAACACCTCCCTCTCCCATCTCACCAGGTTATATGCGAACTGTCTTGCAGCCTGTCAGGGCCACACAGGCACCAGAACACCCCAGAATCTCGGGGTGGCAAGAACAGCGAGGACAAGCTAAGAAGGCAGACTCAGGTTGTTGCCCAAGTGAATTTTTCTTGGCCAGCCACAGAGCTCAGCTGCTAAGCACCCTGTGTCCATCATCATGCTGTTGAATTTGATGAACCCCAGGAGGCTGAGCAACCTCCCAAGGGCTCAGAGCTTGCTGCCAGGGGTGGAGCCACTGAGCGTCCCCAGGCACCACCAGGCTAGTCCGCCTCCCTGGGGAGGGCCCTTAGGAGACCAAGCCCCCTATGCAGGCTGTGCACATCACATCAGCAGAGCAGGTGCGTACTGGCCCCTGGCCTCATCCCAGAATGGGGATGCCCATTTCAGACTCCTGGGGCAAATGTCGTCCACTGGGCAGTGAAGTCAGCACCACTAGAAAAGAAGACAGAGAAACCAAGGGCTTAGTCTAGCAGTTACGGCTATGATGCCTACAACCCACACGGACTGGGTTGGATTCCTGAATGCAGCTTCCTGCCGATGCGCACACACCCTAGGACACAGCAGTGATGACTCAACTGATTAGGTTTCTGTCCCCCACGTGGGAGACCCAGACCCAGTCATTGTGGGCATTTGGGGAGTGAACCAATGAGCTGGGGTCGGGGGAGCAGCAGTTGTTTCTCCCCCACCTTCATTCCCTCTCAGATAACTTTATTTTTAAAAATTCAGAGGTTTCAAGCACCCTGGAGCTGTTGCCCAGTAGCACCCCCTTCCATCTGAGTGCCATGGCCCTGTGCAGTTTCCTGCTTTGCCCAAGGCAGCCAAATTCTGGGGTGTTCTGGTCTTAGTCCATTTAACATGGGTGATACTGCCGTGGGCACACCAGTCTCATTCTGTAGCCACCTCCACCACCACCACCACCACCACCCCACTCTCTCAACCATAACACTCCCCTGTGATCTCTCTGGAGCTGGCTGGGTTTCTTCTGCAGGTCAGGACCACCTTCACATGCAGTCACTTATACAAATACACAGGCAACTCACCTGCATTCACCTATGTATGAACGCATATGAACTGATACCCACAAGCACACAGCTGTGCACATGTATGTTGGCACGTTCACACAGGTACAAATGTGCATGCATATGCAGGTTTACAGGCACACACACCCACCCACTCCTCAAGGCACAAAGAAGTAACCTCTCAAATGTCACCAAAGGCTTCCAGAAGATGAGGGAAGACTGGAATTGACAGAGCTCATAAAGAGACAGACAGAAAAGTCCTGAACACACCAGTTAAAAGGCCCCTGCTACTGTCGATCACACTGAGGCTTGTAAAAAGACCACATTATCTCTGACACAAATACAGCTCTCCTCTTTCTGAAGAAGGATTCCAATAAAGATAAGAGCTTTCTCATTATTCCAACATGGAACAAAAACAATCTCCCGTTCCGAAATCAGCTCACTGCAATAAAGGCCTCGCAGTTAACACTACAGCTCCCCTCGGCCAACCCCGTCACTCAGCTCCCTCGGGGGTCACCAGGCAAAATTCCTTGAGCACCTATGGGGCGCTTTGAGCCACGCTCTATTATTTAGTTCTCAAAATAACTTCCCAGGTAGGGGCCACTCTTCTTGTTTTTGTAGAGCTAAGAAAACAGGCTCAGAGGAGTTCTTGAACTTGCTCAAGTCTTGTGGGCAGTGGGAGAAGAGTCTTGGTCTGACTGACACCCAGGTCCATTCTCCTGTGCGATGCCAAGTGCAAACACGAAGCATTCAAGACAGACTCAAGACCTAACCATCAACAGCAGCAAACACACTGAACGAGGAGCCCACAGCAAGCGCAGCCAGTGGCCACTAATGACAAGACTGACTCATGGCTCAGGGGGTCCAAGGAAGCTGAAGGGTGGGTCTTTTGTTGCAAAGAGCAGAGCTGGGCAGCAGGAAGTCGGGATGAGGGATACAAGGACATGATGGTTGGATGAGGATGACTCACCTGAGAGTCAGAGCAGGAAGGATCTTGAAAGAGGGAAATGAAAGTCACATCGGGCAGCTGGGACCTTGCACAACAGCATTAAGGGGCCCCGGCACCTACTCCTTCCATGGTTTTCTGGCTCCATAGCCCTGTGCAGGGCTCCATGCTAGAAAATGAAGACCTAGGGGCTGCACGGTGCAGCAGGTCAAAGCCCCAGCCTGCAGCACCAACATCCCATATGGGCACCGGTTCAAGTCCCGGCTACTCCACTTCCAATCCAGCTCTCTGCTATGACCTGGGAAAGCAGCAGAAGATGGCCCAAGTCCTTGGGTCACTGCATCCACATGGGAGATCTGGAAGAAGCTCCTGGCTCCTGGCTTTGGATCAGCCCAGCTCTGGCCATTGTGGTCATTTGGGGAGTGAACCAGTGGATGAAAGACCTCTCTCTCTCTCTCTCTCTCTCTCTCTCTCTCTCTGGCTTTACCTCTCTCTGTAATTCTTTCAAATAAATAAAATAAATCTTAAAAAATGAGGACCCAGTGGCAAACAGCACAGCACAGAGCCAAGAGCCCCTCTCCTGGAGAAAACAGGTCAAATATAATAAGCACAGTTTTTAAAAAAGTAAATTATACTGAATAAGAATGGTGAACACTGTGGGGAAGAATAAAAGAAGATCAGGGAATGAGGGAAGAATTGGCCATAATTTTAATATTTTTCAAGTTGTTTTTTTATTCAAGAGAGAAAGATAACATTTTTATCTGCTATTTCACTCCTCATATGTCTGCAGCAACCAGGCTGGGCCAGGCCAAAGCCAGGAGCTCCATCATGGTCCTGGTCTCCCATCTCGGAGACAGGGACCAAGCGCCTGGACCATCATCTGCTGCTGTCCCAGATGCATTGGCAGAGCAAACAGGACTTGAACCGGCAGTCTGATATGGGACGTGGCATCACAAGCAGTGGCTTAACCCATTATGCCACAACACTAGCCGCGGAAGTCATGATTTTCAACAGAATGTTCAGAGCTGGCCCCTGAAAAGGTGACACATGGATAAAGACTTTAAAGGGGAAAGGAGTGAGGGGTGAGCCTTGCAGGTGTCAGAGGAAGGGTGGGAAAAATACTGTAGCTCATGGCAACGGCCAGCACCAAGGCCCTAAGGCAAGGGTGCGTCTCCCTCTTCCTGTCTGAAGCTGAGAACCAGGGTGGCAGAAGTCAGACAAAAGGTCTAAATTTACCCCTGTGAATGATGGCTGCCTTGAAAGGTGAGACAACAGAGAGATAAGATTAGAACAAGAGTGGAGTAAGGCCAAGCTTACTGGCGATTACTTCATCCATCTGTGTGAATCATTCATCCCATGAAAGCAGCAGAAGCAAAGAAGTCAGTATATTAACATGATTCCAAAGCCATATCTGACACGGATCTGGTGATCGGCCACTCTGCCGACTAATACATCACTACGTCGTGTGAGACCCCAGGGGTCTTCCTAGTTTCTCTAGGATACACGGAGGAGTTCCTACAGTCCCCATAACCAACCATCTCCAACAGCCTCCACTTGTCCACTTCAGGACAGTAACCAGCACTGGGTGAAAATGGACCAGAAAGTTCCGGCACCTCCCCCACGCTGGGCTCATCCTGTGCCACTGGATTCGCTTCTGCAACATTCTGTTGAACCCACTCCCACAATTCGCCTTAGCAACAACTCAAGAGGCAGTTTCTGGATCAGGTTCTGTCTATCCCTGGAGGTGCTGCGGGGTCAGCCGAGGTCAGCACACACAGCTAGAGCTCCTAACTGAGGGAGCTGGCGATCGCCGTAAAGAAAACAGCAGCACAAAGTCACCAACTTGCCATGTGCCCCATGGTGGGGAAGGTACTCAAGATGGGTCTATCTCACTTGGGCCCATGAAACTCCCATAGGCAGATAATATTTCCATCCCATTTTACAGATGAAGAAATCAAAGCGTAAGTGGGGACCGGTCTGTGGCACGGCGGGCAAACCTGCTGCCTGCAATGCCGGCATCCCATATGGGTGCCAGCTTGAGTCCCTGCTGCTCCACTTCCAATCCAGCTCTCTGCTGTGACCTGTGAAAGCAGTAGAAAATGGCCCAAGTCTTTGGGCCCCGGCATCCATGTGGGAGACCCAGAAGAAGCTCCTGGCTCCTGGCTTCTGATTGGCACAGCTCCGGTCATTGCAGCCAGTTGGGGAGTGAACCATTGGATGGAAGACACTCTCTCTCTCTCTCTCTCTCTCTCTCTCTCTCTACCTCTCTGCCTCTGCCTCTCTGTAACTCTGACTTTCAAATAAATAAATAAATCTTAAAAAAAAAAAAAAAAGCTGAAGCAGTATGTCTGCAGCTGGTTTCTGCACGAATGACCACACAGCTTCTGTGAGCAGCCCTTCCTCTGGGACAGAGGAACTCATCTGTTTGCTGCAGCCCATGCATAGTCCACATTGCACATCCAGTATCCACTAGCCATGTGCAGCAAATTAAATTTAAAACCAGTGACATCAAACAAAACTTAGAATTCAGCTCTGTAGGAGCACTAGCCACATATCTTTGTTGCTGCTATTTGTTTATTTGAGGGATAAACAAAGAGCTCACATCTGGCAGTTGGCTCTCCAAAACCCCACAACAGCTGGAACAGGGCTGAAGTCCAAGCTGGGATCCAGGAAGTCAATTCAAGTCTCCCACGTGGCTGGCAAGAACGGAACCACTTGATCCATCCTCACTGCCTCCCAGGGTCTGCATAAGCAGGAAGCTGGAGTACGGAGCTGGAGGCAAGTATCAAGCCCGGGTACTCCAACACGGGATGTAAGAATCCTAATCAGTATCTTAACAACTAGACCCAATGTCTGCCCCTGCATCAGCCACATTTCAGGTGCCCAACAGCCACTGTGCGGCTCCCCTAGTAGACAGTGCAGATGAAGCCTGAGCCATCATTGCAAGAAGTTCTGTCTGACAGTGCTGGCTTAGATGGCAAAGTCCCAGCTCCTCACTGGGGCATACAAGGCCCACTGGCTGTGGTCCATGCTCACCCCTCCAGCCTCTTCTGGCATATCTGCCATTCTCCAGGCACCAGCCCTTTCTTCAGTACCCGAAACACAGCAAACATCTTCCACTGTCTTAGCCCGTTTTTTATTGTTAACAGAACACCTGAGAGTGATTACTAAAGGAAAGACGACTGGGCATATGCATGTAGTGGACAGCTAGGGTGCCACTGGGAATACCCATATCCCATATCAGAGTACCTGGGTTCAAGTCCTGGCTTTACTTCCTTCCAATCCAACTTCCTGGCAATGTGCACCCTGGAAAGCAGCACGTGGATCAACTCCTTAGAGTCCTGACACCCACGTGGGAGACTCACTGTGGCTTTCAGTCTCCTGGCTTCAGCCTGGCCCAGCCCTGGACGGTGTGAGTATCTGGGCAATGACCCAGTAGATGGAAGAAACCCATCTTCCAAATAAAAATGAAAATATTTTTTTAAAGAAAAGCCATTTGTTTTTGGCTTATGGTTCTGGAGGCTGGAAAGACCACAACTGGATGGCGGTATCTGGTGAGTACCTCACACGACACCAACTGATACCCAAAAGCTGGATGGCAAGCACAAGAGAGGGGAGACAGGCAGCACAGTCTGGCTTTACAACAATCCACTTTCATGGCAACAAGTCCAGTTCCCAGGAGAGCAAGAACTCACTTACACAAGAAAAACATTAGCCCATCTACTAGGGCTCTGCCGCCTTGACCCAACACTCCCCAACACACCCCACCCCCAACACTAGTCTCCCAAAACTGAGCCTCCACCTGAGTTCTGGAGATGACCCTTATTCTCCCTGGGGACTGTCTCACGCTCCTCCATGGGTCAAACTTCACCATCTCTTTCAGGGGTCATTTCCATCTGTTCTTCCTCAAAGGCATCATTCCTGACACTCTAAACCCAAATGCACATGTACAGAAATACAGTAATTGTCGTAGTTAATGTCATGTCTATTGCCTGACTTCTTGTGCATGACCCTTAGTAAATTTGTAACATCTAATGGCAATGGTCCCTTGAAAGGTCAAGTACAAGCCCACTGTCTGGAGGTCCTATGGGGCACTTCACAGGACAGCTTGCACCATGGCAGCCGGCTTCCCTAAGAGCAAGGGACCCAATAGAGAAAGACCAAGACGGAAGCTGTAGTATTGTTTATTACACATCTGATCATGGAAGTGACAGGTATCACCTCTGCTGAACTCCCCTGGCCAACACACCCAGCCATGAAACAACGTTGGGCAGAGGGGAAGACCAGGAGCAGGGATCGCTGGGGGTCCTCTTGGAGACAGGCTACCACAGGCCAGCTGTCCTGTAGCGTGTCCCTGGAGTGCTGGGCATGGAGTAAGTGCTCTGTAAACAGGACTGAAACGATGAATGGCTGAGTGTTCTCACCCGATGGGCCTTGATTTCCTCATCTAGGAAACCAAGGAGTCAGGTCTAGAAACGCCTGATGCTCTTTCCCATTCACAATACCCTTTGGCCCATTCTGACTGCACATTCTGTGTCCCTGTCTCACTCTGAAAGCAGTGACATGCACAGGAACAGGTGTGCACCTGTGCTCCGTGGCGTTGCTCCCTCAGTGACGGGGTCTTGGGGCCGGAGACATGCCCGAAGTGCGCTTCCCCCAACTTCAGTCAAGTCCAGGGTTCCCAGCCCCCCTGTGCTGCAAACGGCTCTGCCTTACATCACAAGAGAACTGACAGGTTCATGATGGTCACTGAAATTATATGCCCTGTGCAGCAAGGAAGCACACATTCACCCAGGACCAGCAAAGCCATTGACTTTTATGAGATGCTTCTCCCGGGCAATAAACTGGGAGAGACAGAAGCTGCAGGGAAACGGGAGCCTCCGGTCAGGACCTGTGATCGGGCCAGTCAGTTACAGCAAAGATGAGCACCGAGTCTCAACCCCAGGGCAAGGAGTCAACTGCTGGGACATGCTAGGAATACGGTATCTGTCTGACCAGGCAACGGCATACCTAGGACCTGGGGCCGCCAACATCTGTGAGCATCATGACGATGGAACAGTGACCTTTACCTAGTATTAAGCACCAACCATCTCCAAGACTCACTACATAATTTAGCCCTAATCCTGGCAACACGCACTAGACAATTACCCTATGCCTACTGTTTGCCATAAGGTCTCGGGACAGCGTCACACAGTGTCCGGCACTCAGTGAGTATGCAGTAAGCAGGCATAAATGAATTAATGACTGAACAAGCAGATGCCATGGGATGGGTATTATTATGCCCATTTTGCAGAACAGGTGAGTTAGGTCTATCTGTTTGCTCCAAGTCATGGGGGCTGTGTTGAATACAGAGCTGAGACTTAGCCTTCAATCTATCTCTGATTCCAAGTCTAAGAACTTTTCACGTGACACCAAACCTGTATGTATTTTGCACACAGGTGCAAGCCAGTTAGAATTTTGCTGATCCCATAATAGCATGTTTCTTCATGAAAACACAGAAGGTGAAGAAAGATTCCTGAGCAGAAGGGGAGAAGACCTGGAATTATGTGGTTTGGGAGGGGCTGGGCTATAGGTCCAGGTCTCTCATGTTCACAAGGTGCTCTTTGGCACATATGGCTACGGCGATTACTGAGGCACAGCGGGTGAGCTGGGAGCCAGACTCTCCCAGGGAGGCTGATGGGAATGACCCTAAAAACAAGTACATATATTCCTTGAAACTGATATAACTTGGGTTACATCCCAATAAAGCCATCTCAGGTAGAACATGATGTAAGTGATTGCCTATATTGGTTCATAGTAACAGAAAATTCTACCGGCTCCCATAGATCAACTCAGGTTCCTACCACAATATCCAATATTGTTTTCATTCACAAACATTTGAGTCTACTTCCCCAACTACCACCTCCTAACTCCCTTGAGAGCATAAGATCATACAAATTTTTATGTTTTGTCATTTTGCTTTCATTCTTCATTTACCTTCCTAAAGTAGGATTTCAAAGGGCAAATTTGGTCATTAGGAATTGGATTTTTCCAGGGTTGGGCGTTTGGCCTCGTGGTTAAGATGCCCTCGTTCCTTATCAGAGTGCCTGAATCTGAGTCTCGGCTCCTCTCTCCATTCCAGCTTCCAGCTAAAGCAGACCCTGGGAGGAAGCAGTGACAGCTCAAGCCTTGAGTCCCTACCTCCCATACAGAAGACAGGAGTTCCTGGCTCCTGTAGCCCAGTCATGGCCATTGTGGGCATCTGGGGAGTGAATCAGAGTGAGAGCTCCATCTCTCAGATACATATTTTTAATTAAAAAAAATGGAATTTTCACATGTAAACTTGAAATCACTGTGAAACTGAACAGCAACAAGACAAATAGAGAAATACTTCGAGGGGCCAGCACAGTGGTGCAGTGGGTGAAAGCCCCAGCCTGCAGCGCCGGCATCCCATATATGTGCAAGTTTGAATCTCATCTAATCCACTTCTGATCCAGCTCCCTGCCAATGCACCTGGGAGAGCAGTCGAGGATGGACAAAGTGCTTGGGCCCCTGTACCCACATGGGAGACCCAGAAGAAGCTCCTGGCTCCTGGCTTTTGATCAGCTCAGCTCTGACCACTGCGGCCATTCAGGGAGTGAACCAGTGGATGGAAGATTTCTCTCTCTGTCTCTACCCTCTCTCTGTAATTTTGACCTTCAAATAAAAAAAATCTTTAAAAAAGAAAGAAATATTTCAAATCGCAAAACATCACAATACAAACATGTTGTCCCCTGGGCTTCCCATAGTAACCCCACAGCCCCAGAAAGCCTGCAAATGACAGGGAGCAACAGCAGCCAATATGCAAGAATAGGATGCCCTCAAATGCTTTATCATAGATGTAGGCAAAGGATGCCTAAGTATCATGACACTCATGCATGAAATATCTATCACTTTGTGAAGCCTTGACCTTTTCAAAAAGATATTAAAAATAATATGCACTTTTAAGAGACATTTTAAAGGTTAGGGGGAAAGGCATGACTGTGAAAGATTTAGAACAGGGGTTGCCAAACTATGGCCTGCTGCCTATTTTTGTAAATAAAGTTTCATTGGAAAAAAGATGCACTTGCTGACTCTTTAGAGAAAAATCTGTCAGCCTCTCATTTAGATACTTCACTGAGGTTCTGTTCAGTATGTTTACCATGGTATTTATGAAGACGTTCATGCAGTGAGTGACCAACAGCAAAATCATCTGGTATGTGCAATTTGGTTTTGTTTTACGAGGGGAGAGCAAAGTGGTTTTTCATTCAAAAAATGTAGCAACTAATACACAAACAGGCCCGAGTTAATAATGGCAGAAACTTCAGACAGCCGTAGGCATGAAGGTCACAGTAAACCCAATGCCCTAGAAACTTCTACATCATTCACTGACACCACCTCTAATCAAAAAGTATGTTCAAGAGGAAAGTGAAAGAAGATGGATCTTGGAAAACACGAAGCAAAATGATCATCTGAATTATAAACAAATGAGCAGGAAAATAAGAAATGACAGTGAAAACTTGGGCATGGTCACAGTTTTAAAACTCTAAGCCAAAGTCTTCATTTTCTTCATGGAAGAACTAAAATATCACACAAAGGAAGGTCAAAATCTAAACAGGCAGAACTAATTCATTACTCACCTTAACGAAAAGGGGAGTTTGCAAAATTAGATAATTTAGCAGGTATTGTTTCATAGCTGGAAAACAATGTGTGAAGTGGGCAGTATTGATCAGCAAAGGTTTCTGTGACAGAAGGGAAAGGAATAAAGATCGCCTGGTAGGAATACGGGATATTAAATTAGCAAATGCAGAGGCAGACGGAGAGTTTATGGGTCAATCAGACCTCGGGAGAGAACAAAGAGAGCAGGGACAGCAGGCAGGACATACAAATGGCTTGCATATTTTCTTCAATTTTTTTACAGTTAATTCTCTTTTTTAATTAATTTATTTTTTAAGGAATACAAATTTCATATGTACAACTTTAGGGATATACTTATTCTTTCCCCCATACCCACCCTCCCTCCCACACTCCCACTCCTCTTCCTCCTCCCTCTCCCCTTCCCAGTCTCATTCTCCATTAAGAGTCATTTTCAACTAACTTTGTACACAGAAGATCAACTCTTTCAACAATTTGCACACATACACACACAAACTATTTGAGAATAAGTATCACATTTAACTCTCATAATACAACTCATTGAGGACAGAGGTCCTGCATGGGGAATTAGTGCACAGTGACTCCTTTTGCTAATTTGACAATTAACACTCATGTATGATGTCAGTGACCACCCAAGAAGGCTCTTGACAGGAGCTGCCTAGGCTATGGAAGCCTTTTGAATTCACAAACTCCATCATTATTCAGACAAGGCCATAGCAAAGTGGAAGTTCTCTCCTCCCTTTAGAGAAAAGTACATCCTTCTTTGATGGTCCATTCTTTCCACTGGGATCTCACTCACAGAGATCCTTCATGTAGAATTTTTTTTTTTTTTGCCTCAGTGTCTTGGCTTTCCATGCCTGAAATTGCATATTCTCTTAAGCTTAATTTTTTTAGATTGACACATAATAATTATAGGTATTTATAGGGGACAATGTGATTTTTGATGCACATAAAGATTGTGGAATCAAGTCTTAGTATTAGCACATCTACCACCTCAACTATTTATCATTTCTTTGTAGCTAGAACATGTAAAATTCTCTCTTTTGGCCATTTTGATATAATACAGAATTTATTAAGAATAGTCATGAAATGGTTTGTATTATTTTTAACTGCAAAAATGAGGAAGGCTAGAAACAGAGCAGGAATGGACTGGCAGAGATAAAGGCCTCGGCTGCATTTACTAACAGTCCCCTGCTTATGACGGTTAAGGTCCAACCTCCTACCTTATCAAGCACAAAAGTACATCCTTCCAACCACGCCATTTTTCACTTTCAGCACAGTGTTCGATAAATTACACGTGATGTCCAACAGCTTGTCACGAAAGTATCTTTGTGTTAGATGAGTTTGCTCCATGGTAGGCAAATGCAAGTTTTCTGAGTGCTGCCGCCGTTTGGATTAACTGCCATGTTGGATACATGGGAATTAAACATTTGCCATAGTGATGTGTTTAATCTGAACCTAACTCTATCAGTGGCGAGAGCCTCTGCTTGTGACAAAAAATCACCTTCAATTGGCTAGAAATGAGGCTGCTTTCCAATGCTAATGGGATACTACAATAAAGGCCAGCCTCTCCCAAGCTCACTCAAGCAGGGGTCTGCACACCACTTCCGCAAAACACTAGTTGGTTTCACATTTTCAGGTCTGCTGGACACGTGGTTCCCATCCCAACTCCTCATCTGCGCGGTCACCTTGCACAAGCAACCAGAGACAACACACAGTGAGTGAGCATGGCTGTGCCCGGGACAACCACACTTACATATATTCTAAAGGGCGACCTGGAATAGTGTCTGATTCCACCTCCCTGAGATGCCTCGAATAGGCAAACTCACAGAGATGGAAAGAGGGTGGTGGTTTCCAAGGGCTGGGAGGCAGGGTAAAGAGGAAGTTCATGTTTCATCTGTACAGTTGCTTTTGGGGTAATGAAAAAGTTCTGGAAGTGGACAGCAGTGATGGTTACACAGCATTGGGAATGTACTCAGGGCCAGTGAACTGTGCACTTCAAAGTGGCAAAAACAGTGAGTTTTAAATTATGTGCATTTTCCCACAAGAAAAATAATTCAAAGTACTTTTTTTAGGATGCACACATACACGATGATGTGTCACTTAAAGACGGGGATACGTTCTGAGAGATGTGAAGTTGGGCAATTTCACAACAGTGCAAACATCATGGAGTGAACTTTCACAGACTAAGACAGTGGCAGTATCACCAAGCAAAGTAATCGTATGCCATCACCATCTTGCATGTAATCTCAAAACGTCATTATGCAGTGCAAGACACGTACCTGGTTCCTTGTTGCACGCATCTTTCTAATCATCCCAGTGGTAAGGTCCACGCAACAGAGTGAAAAGTCTCACGGATGGCTTTAAAATCAAACACTCACAGCCCATAAAAATGTCAGGACTACTAACAGATTTGCAAAGATTCCAAATATGGCCAGCAAACTTTTAACACTTTTTTTTCATATTTGGGTAAGAATAAAAATTGTATTTCCTCAGTTTTCAATTTACTCAAAGTAATGTAGCACATTTTATCTTGAAATGATGCTGAAACATTTGGCATTACTATTTAAGGGATAAATACGAAACAACAGTTAAAAAACAAAAGTTGTCCAATTTGGTGCCAAGTCATCAATCCTAACCCCTGTCGCAGTTAACATGTGGAGGAAAACATGGCACATTATCAAAGAGATCTTCCCGCCAACCAGGTATAAGGGTTCCATTTTCTTCACAGGAGGTTCCTCAAAAATCTAAAAATGGATCTATCGTCAGCCCAGCTTTCCCACTGTATACCTGGAAGAAATGAAATGAGCATACAAAGCAGACACTGCAGCCCCATGTTCACTGCAGCACTGTTCACGGTAGCCAGGATACAGACCCAGCACAGGGGTCCACGGAGAGAGGAACGGATAAAGAAAACGTGCTCTTATATAACACTGGAATATTATGCAGCCGAACAAAGGAATAAAACACCAGCACTTACAGTGACTCTTGGAGTTAAAGATCATTTTTTTTTAAAGATTTTTTATTTATTTATTTGACAGGTAGAGTTACAGACAGTGAGAGGGAGAGACAGAAAGGTCTTCCTTCCATTGGTTCACCCCCCAAATAGCCGCTACAGCCAGATCTACACCAATCCAAAGCCAGGTGCTTCCTCCTGGTCTCCCACGCGGGTGCAGGGCCCAAGCACTTGGGCCACCCTCCACTGCCTTCCCGGGCCACAGCAGAGAGCTGGACTGGAAGAGGAGCAACTGGGACTAGAACCCGGGGCCCATATGGGATTCCGGCGCCGCAGGCGGAGGATAAGCCTAGTGAGCCACGGCGCCGGCCCAAGATCATTATTTTTAAGTGGAATAAGCCATGCACAGGAAGACAAATGCCACATGTTCTTTCTCCTACATAGAAGTTAAGAGGGCGGGGTGGGGATACTAGGTCTGAATACAGAACAGTGAGTACTGGAGGCCAGGAAGGGTGAGGCAGGGAGGACAGGGGGAGGCTGGATACCAGAGCACAGTCTGAGGGCACTAACAAGCTGCCGTGTTCCACAGCACAACAGGGTGACGTCGGTTCCCAATACTGTGTCATAAGAACTGGAAGACAGGAGCTGGCCAGCTCTGAACATAAAGGAAAGAAAGCAGAAATGCCCCACCTGTCTGGTTGGATCAGTTTATTGTACTAGTATTGAAATATTGCACCGTAACCCCACAACAATGTCCAAGTCCAACATGTCAATCAAAACATTAAAAATTAAGTATTTTTTAACAGAATGAGATCCTGAAGGGAAGAAATGTTGAGGGTGGTTCAAGGCTCACCCTGACCTGGATGTTAGCAGAACCCCTCCTCGGACTGCAGACCGATTGCTGCAGGTCAGGAGGCTGTAGATGCACTTCCATCTGCCTCACCTGCTCCACTTACCGACGCCCAGCTCGGGAATGAGGAGGAAAGCCAGTCTCTGGGCGCTAGCCAAGGAGGAGAGAGACAGCTGCCCTTTTCACCCCTTCTGCCTACAAGCAGGGGATGGGCAGCAGAAAAGGGAGTGAGCACCTCTGTCCAGCCATCAGAGCAAGCACTCCTCGCTCTTGAATGGCATGTGTTGAAGGGCTGAGCCAAACAGAAGGTGGAAAATTGGATGATTTGATAAGAGTTGATAAGAGGGACTGGTGCTGCGGCATAGTGGGTTAAGCTGTCACCTGCAGGGCCAGCATCCCATAAGAGTGCCGGTTTGCAACCTAGCTGCTCTACTTCCAGTCCAGCTCTCTGCTATGGCCTGGGAGAACAGCGGAAGGTGGCCCGAGTCCTTGGGCTCCTGCACCCATGTGGGAGACCCAGAAAAAGATCCTGGCTCCTGGCTTCAGTTCGGCACAGCTCTAGCCATTGCGGCCAACTGGGGAGTGAAGTGGCAGATGGAAGACCTCTCTCTCTCTCTCTCTCTCTCTCTCTCTATGTGTCTCTCCTTCTCTCCCTATGTAACTCTGACTTTCAAATAAATAAATAAATCTTAAAAAAAAAGAGTTGATAAGGAGGACGATTCCAGTTTATCTGGTGCTGGGTAACAACCCAGTTCAAAAGTAGCTGGTTCCAATAATCACAATCATTTATTACCTCTCATCTTTATGGATCAGGAATTGGTAACAGCCGGACTGGGTGGTTGTGACTTAGGGTCACTTATGAGATTGGACTGGAGCAGCTCAGCGCTGGTGGGCCTGTGCACATGCCTTGTATCTCTCTCCTGGTGGTCTCAGGTCTCTGCAGGCAGTCTTCCAGGGTGGGCTATCTTGGTTTCCCCCAACCGTGGCTGCCTCATACATGTGACAGGACAGCTCAGAACTCTAGAGTCTGAGTGAAGAGAACACTGAAAGCCACGCAGCCTTTTCTGCAGCCGAGCCTCAGAAGCCACACAGCACCATGTCCCCCATGGTCTGTGCACCCAGGCAGGCACGAAGTTCAAGTGAAAGGGAAGCAGAATGAGACTGACCACTTGATGGGGGCCTGACAAGGTTCTGGACAGGAAAAACGGATGTGGCCTTCGAAAAAATATAAACTGTTCTACAGGAACTAAAACTCATTCATTCAATGAGTTATTATTCAATTAACATATGAATAAAACCAAAGTACTGGTAATAAAGAAAGAGCCTCAGTCCTCTGTTATTTAACATCCTCAACCAGCTTTCTCCAGAGAGGTCAACCAGACCACAGACATAAACAGCCTGGCAACTCATCACCTGCACATCCCAACATTAGCCTAATATACTGCACCGTGCCCCTGCCGGCAGCTCCCAGAGCCTGAGAGCAAGCCCTACTGAGATGCTGTGACACAAATACAGGAGAAACCTCCTGGACACATTACCCTCTTACCCATGCAACCTCCCAAGAGACATACTCAAGGCAAGACAATCTCACCCATGCAATGAAAGGAACAGCAGGAATTGTTTTGATGTTCTTCTTTGGACTGGAATCTTAAGTATTTCTGGTGGAAGTAATGCTGTATATTTATCAAATCCCATGTTAGCATTTTATCCCATGTCTCTCTTGCAGTCCCATGTAACAGGGTTCTGATCAATTGAACAGGTTGTAGACCATTTCCAAGCCTGATCACAAACCCCAGCTAGGGTCTGGCATAGTAGGTTAAACCGCCGCCTGCAATGCCAGCATCCCATTTGGGTGCAGTTGGAATCCCAGCTGCTCCACTTCTGGTCCATCTCCCTACTAATGCACCTGGGAAAGCAGCGGAAGATGGCCCAAGTGCTTGGGTCCCTGCTTCTATGTGGGAGATCAGAACAAAGCCCCAAGCTCCTGGCTTTAGCCTGACCCAACTCTAGCTGTTAGGGCCAATTGGGGAGTGAACCAATAGCTGGAAGATATCTTTCTCTCTCTCTCTTTCTCTCTCTGTATTTCTGCCTTTCAAAAAATAAAATAAAATAAAAAAGAGTAAGGGGCTGCCATTGTCACAGGTTAAGCTGCTGCCTACAATGCTGGTATCCCATGAGTGCCAGTTTGAGTCCTGGCTGTTCCACTTCCAATCCAGTTCCCTGCTAATGGGCCTGGGAAAGCACCCAAAGATGGCTTAAGTCCTTGGGGCCCTGCACCCATGGGGATCAGGATGAAGCTCCTTGGACCTGGCTTTAGCTTGGGCCAGCCCCAACCATTGTGGTCATTTGGGGAGTAAACCAGTGGATGGAAGACCTCCCTTTCTCTCTTTCTATCTCTCCCTCTCTAACTCTTTCAAGTAAAGTAAATAAATCTTTTTTAAAAGAAAAACCAGTAAAGCATTCTGCACTTTCTCCCTCCTTCTCGCATGCTGACCTCAAAAACCACATGTCGGTGTCCCAAGGGACAAGGACACTGGTGTCACCACTTAAAGGAATCACAGAGCCAACACCTAAATCATAGAATCAACATTTTTGAATCAAAAAACACCTTTGTATGTAATTATTAAACAATTATATTTTTCCCTTTCCTGCCCCCAAGATGAATTCCCTATTAAGAAGCCCCAAACTGGGGTGCTATTGGAACTGGGGCCACTGTTCTGCTCTGCAAGCTGCCTCACACCCTAGGGGCACTGGATGCCAAGTGCATTTCCCAGTCCCAGAAGCCGCCAAGAATTTGGAGTCTATTCGTTATTGCAGTCTAACCAAGACCAGCCTGACTACCATAATATTATGTTAAAGCCAACATACATGAATGTATTTATGAGCAGAATTAAACATTCACATGAATTTTTAAGCTACAGCATGAAACTTTAAATAAATGCCCTGCTGAAGGCAAGTGACTCTGGCTAAGCCCCAGACCCCAGGGAGCACAGACAAGTTCGTTCCCCATCAAGGAAGCTGCAACGGAGACGTCTGAAAAGCAGCCCAAGGCATTTGGCAGTCTCTGGTGCCAAGGAAACCCAGTCCAACTGCTTCCTAACTGGAGCTCCAAGGAAGTCACTCCCCTCCTCCCCACCTCAGATGATGTGCTGAGGGGTGATCCTTGTACACACCGGTTAGCATCTGGGGCCGGCTAGACCAGAGGAGCAGCCGACTCCGTCACATTGCAGACACTATGTGTCTACAGGAGGCAACGCCCACCTGGGCAGGGCTAAGTAAGGTAAGACAGTGATTCTTTTATAGGAAAAGTAACAATGTTTAAAGTCAAATTCTTCAGTATGATAAATAACAGGAATTTCAGCGACCTCAACAATTGCTTGATAGAGTATCCAGCAGGTAAGAGGCACAGCCTGGGTAGGGGCAGAGCCCCTAGGAATTCCCTGCCGTGTTCGTCATCCGTTATTGCATAAGAAATCATCCCCAACCTTAGTGACTTAAAACAACAATTATCATTTCTTCTGATGGGGAATCCGGGAGCACCTTAGCTAGGTGGTGCCAGGCTAGGGTCTCTCAGGAGGCTGTGGCCGACAGTTAACTAATCAGTAGTTAAAAACAGGAACAAACCCAGTGATTCTGTTTCAAGTCATAGCTCATGTTGAAAGCATTACAGCACAAGGAAGAGAATCAGAGTGGAGAGAATCAAGATCTCCCCTTCCCAGTCCTGCCTCTGCCTTACAGACTCATGTGAACCCAGTGACTCACCCAACATAGGTGTCATCTGAGGACTCAGAAACTGGGATCCTGGGGCCCAATCGCCTCCCTCGTTTGCAGGGTGGGGAGAGATAAGGACAGACAGAAAAGACCCTGCTAAGAATCCCTGAAACCCTGTCTTATTCTTCTCTACACACTCCCATGAGACAAAATCACACCACCCAATCCACTGCATTTTTTTTTTTTTTTTTTGACAGGCAGAGTGGACAGTGAGAGAGAGAGACAGGGAGAAAGGTCTTCCTTTTCCATTGGTTCACCCCACAGTGGCTGCTGTGGTCGGCGCGCTGCAGCCGGCACACCATGCTGATCCGAAGCCAGGAGCCAGGTGCTTCTCCTGATCTCCCACGTGGATGCAAGGCCCAAGGACCTGGGCCATCCTCCACTGCACCCCCCGGGCCACAGCAGAGAGCTGGACAGGAAGAGGAGCTACCGGGACAGAACCCAGCACCCCGACTGGGACTAGAACCTGGTGTGCCGGTGCCACAGGCGGAGGATTAGCCTAGTGAGCCGTGGCGCCGGCCCCACTGCATTTCTACACAGAGCAGAAACCCCAGGCTTCAAAGCAGAAGGCTCTTGTTTTTCTTTCTTCTTTTCAGTTCGACTCATTGCCACTACTTAACACAGCCCAGCCCCTTTTTGCTTCCCACGGAAGCACAACCTGATTGGCAGGTGAAAGAGAACAAGAACAGGGTTCCTAGTGTCAAGTGTGCTTCAAGGAATATCAGGCAAGGAGGGAGGAAGGAATGAGAAAGCCAGCACCTATGCAAGCAACTTCTGTATGCATGGCTCCCTGCCTGTGCAATTTTTAAATACTTACAGCTACCAAATTCAGTAGGCACCTGCTACCGGTAAGAATGGGGAATTTAAAAGGCACAAGTGAACCCGAAGCCTTAAGTACTAGCTGGGGTAAAGAAGAAAGGAGAGACACACACAGAGAAGCCATACCCAGGAGTGTAGATCAAGGCTGATGCTAAGAGGGGAACCCAGACTTTCTTCATGGGATTGGTGATACTGTGTGAGATTCAATGCATTTTGCACACACACCTACCCCTGCTACTAAACAGCTTTAACTGTTTCAGTGAATCCCTAGGGTATGTGTGTCAGGGAGACCATGAAGTGCAAGGAAAGGGGCACCCAAAACAGCCACTGGAACCAAAACCCTAAGGGTGCACTCTGGAGGCTGAGTTTGAATCCCAGCTCTGATGTGTTAACTGTGTAACCCTGAGCAAGGCCCACAACAGCTATGTACCTCAGTGTCACCACCTGCAAAATGGGACCTCAACAGTAGCTCCTGAGAAACTTTGTTAGCGTGGTTAAAAGAGATTCACTCAAAGTGCTTGGCAGTCCAGCCGGCATACAGTAATAGCTTCGCAAATGGTTCCTGTTGTGATAATTAGTGGTGAAACATACGTCCTTCAGGGCCACTCAAATTCCACAAGCTTGGAACCAGGAAACATTTACACAGCCTCTGTCCGCTTCAGGTAGCGGAATCCCATCTCAGGGATGGCTGCAACACCTCCCACTCCCATGTTCTTCCACACTGTGACTGTGCCACTGCCCTACAGTAGGCAGTGGCTCAATCCCTTCCCCCTGGACGTGGCTGAGACTGTGAACCCTTCCCCAAACGCTGAGGATACAGGGGAAGTGCTATGTGTAACTTCCAAGGACAGGTTAGAAAAGGCCAGTTTCTTCCTAGTTCCCTTGGAATGCTCACACTTGGAGTCCAGCCTCCCTGCTGACTGCACATGGAGAGAAGCTGAGGCCACCAGCCCACAGCCCAGCTGAGCTCCATCTCTCACTGGGTGGTCAGGTAAATGAGTCTCCTGAACCGTCCCAGCAGATACTGCATGGCACAGCGACAAGCCTTTCCACCAAGCACCCCCCAAAATGTGTGTGCATGAGAAAAGTAAGTGATGGTTACTTCTAGGCGGCTTGCTAAGCAGCCAGACAACTAGAACAGGGACACTGCGGGGATTAGTGAATGACAATCAATAAGGATTCTGTGCAGTGCTGAGATGTGTGAAGTACTCTGGTTCTGTTCCATGTTGGTATCACTCGGTCGCATCCCAAAGTCACATGGCTAACAAGGGTCATGAACAGGAGCTAATCCCCAGCCTTCAGTGCAGTTCGTATCACACCAATGGCAGGGAGATCAGCAAACCCAAAAGGCAAGGATTCTTCTCTCCTCCCACTGCTCCCAGCTGGAAAGCAAGGGTAGCAATAGGGTGGGAGCCAGACAAGGTTTGGAGCCTATGCAGTAAGATTTGTTTTTGAAACAGAGAATCAGGAGACAGTGGGTGAGGGAACAGTGGATAGTGTTCTTTCTTTTCCTTAAAACAAAGTACCAAGAGTTTGAGGTAGTCGTTTCTCAAGGGAAAAGCTGTCCCCTCCGTGGGAAAGTAAAATATGCAAATATTGACCAGAGGAGAGATGAGAATGCATAATTCACAACTATCTGCCTCCCTAGACCAAAGCAGTAAGGAATCAGGTGAACGTGGGGTCAGAAAAAAAAATCTAGCTGTTGCATCCCAGCACCTAAGTATTCAATTACCGAAAAGTTTCTCGCCCCCAGGGATTGCATCGGAACCCACATCAGCATCAAAACCTTTCTTAATATGATTCTGCAGTGAGCTGAGATATGCAGCACCCTGGCAATTGATATGCAAATTAAATAAACAAAACGACATAATAAATAATTAAATCAGTCTAACATGATGAATGAATTAATCATATCGGAGTGATGAAAAGAAGCTTGCACTGTCACCCAGGAGATCACCGATTTGAGAAAAATGAAACATTCATACAAGGCCATTTCAGTAAGGGTGGTGCCTTCCATCCTGCCCACCGGCCCTGGCCTCTTAACAGAATAGGTGCCCAATAAACATAAGTGGAATCAAATGGAATTTTGTCACCAAGAGCATCCCTCCACAGGGCATGGGACTATCTGTTCAACAAGCAACTTACTGACATTTTTTTCATTTAAATCATGTTGAAGAACAAAGTGGTTCTGAAAGGAAGGGCGAGTATTATTATCCCCCATTTTACAGTTTAGGAAAATAAAGCTAAAGGCCACGGGGCTCAACCTCAATCACATTGTTGGGATGACAGGAGCTTGGACTCAGCGTGGGACTCCTGACACCTGGTGTATCACACAGCTCTGCATCCTAGCAATGAGAACACTCGTCCTCTGCCTGAGTGTGAGAATGCATGTGGAGAGAGGCTACAGTCACCCACTGCTTCCCCAGCCATTTCTCCTATTCCATGAAGTGCAGACTGATTTCCATTCATACCTGCACACAGTCTGTGCCTCTCTGCAAGTTGTGCCTGTTGTCTGGCTATGTACTGTGTTGTACTGCAGTGCAAAGCATCTCGTTAAAGGCAACTAAGAAGCACAGGTAAGCAAGAGGAAAAGAAAAGCACTATGCAGTCACTGAAATTTAGGATGAAGAATATTTCCCCACATGGGAAAATCGTCACAACACATTGCTCCGCAAAACCGAAGCGTTCTCAAACATCATGCACATCATCTACACTCTACTACTATACACACACGCACACAAATAGGCAAGAAAACTGAGTGCCTGCATCAAAAAGTAGATGGTTGTTACTTCCACATGGTAGGATCATAAAGGGTCTTTGCTTTCCTCTCTAGGTATGTTTAAATATTCCCTGAGATTTATACAAGGAGAACATATTACTTTTGTAATTTAAATTGTTATTTGTAAAACCAAGATAAATTATCATGGTAGGGAAGGAAATAAAAATGTTTGCGCCCACACCTAATACACATCATACATATTCCAGTGAGTTTTGTTTTGTTTTGCGTATGTGTGTGTGTGTGTGGGTGTGGGAGAGGGAGAGAGAGAGAGAAAGAGAGGGAGGGAGGGAGGGAGGGAGGGAGAGAATTAGTTCTTACCAGTTACCAACTTGGCTCAATTTTTGAGGCAGAGTGGGATGGGGAACAATTTGGAAATTCATCCCACAAAATGAGACAGGAGATGTCCTCAGATCAGGTTCCAGCACATGATGGAATTACAGAGGGAGGCAGGAAGAGAGAGGTGGGGGAGGAAGAGAGGGAAAGAAAAATGCAGAGGAGAAAGAAAAGAAATGTCAAGCTTGCAAAAGCTGAACTCCCAAGTGGGAAAAACGAAAGACTCAGCTGCTTACTCTTCCCAGTTCTCCAAAGAGCCAAATAACTCAGAACAGAACACAAACCTCAGCCCTCCTCTCTGGTTCTACAGATTTATGGTGCCCAGGAAACAAGCAGCATCTCCAGTGAAAATTGACCAAACCATTTCAGAGACGTGAAAACACAAAGTCCCATTTCACAACGGAGGACCTCTCTACCTGTCTCTCCCTCTTTGTTTGTAACTTTGACTCTCAAATAAATAAATAAATAAAATCTCTAAAGAAAAAAAAAAGAATTGAGAAATCAAAATAGAAACTACAGTCAGTGATAAAACACAATAAAACATTCATGATCTTAAAATCCAACTATGGGCCGGCGTCACGGCTCAATAGGCTAATCCTCCACCTAGCGGCACCGACACACCGGGTTCTAGTCCCGGTCGGGGCGCCGGATTCTGTCCCGGTTGCCCCTCTTCCAGGCCAGCTCTCTGCTGTGGCCAGGGAGTGCAGTGGAGGTTGGCCCAAGTGCTTGGGCCCTGCACCCCATGGGAGACCAGGAGAAGCACCTGGCTCCTGCCTTCGGATCAGCGTGGTGCGCCGGCCGCAGCGCACCGTCCGCGGCGGCCATTGGAGGGTGAACCAACAGCAAAGGAAGACCTTTCTCTCTGTCTCTGTCTCTCTCTCACTGTCCACTCTGCCTGTCAAAAAAAAAAAAAAATCCAACTATGACTGTTGATAAGACTCACAGGCAACAGGAAACAACCAACGTGGAAAAGTACCCAAGCAAAATCACAGAATGTCAAAGGTGAAGACAGATTTGCACAAGCTATAAATGGTTGGTGACCTGCGAAAGAAAAGACTTCTACTTTGCACTGCTAGATTCCAGGAGGCAGTTAAAGCAGCATCCATGGAGATCCCAGAGAGAAGGCATTCTTCTAAGCAAACGAGGCATTCATGTGTAAGAGGAGGGAAAGGAAGAGGAGAAAAGATGATGATCATTAAGAAATGAGGAGAGAAGAAAAGAGAGAGAGAGAGACAAAGATCAAGGTTACGGGGGCTATTGTGGTATAGTAGGTAAAGCTGCTACCTGCAATACCAGCAAGCCATATGGATGCTGCTTCCTGTCCCCGCCGATCCACTTCTGATCCAGTTCCCTGCTAATGCACCTGGGAAAGCAACAGAAGATGGCACAAGTGCTTGGGCCCTTGCACCAATGTTCGAATTGGATAAAGCTCCTAGCTCCTGGCTTTGGCCTCTCCCAACCCCAGCCTTTGATGCCATCTGGGGAGTGAACCAATAGATGGAACATCTCTGTCTCTGCCTCCCTCTCTGTAACTCTGCCTTTCAAATAAATAAATTTTTTTAATTAAAAAAATATTACAGGGCCAGTTCTGTGGCACAGCAGGTTAAACTGCTGCTTGCGATGCCAGCATCCCATATCAGAGTGCTGGTTTGAGTCCTGACAGACAACAGATGATGGTCCAAGTACCTGGGCCTCTACCACCCATGTGGGAGACTCAGACGCAGTTCCTGGCTCCCTGCTAATGTGCCTGAGAAAGCAGCAGAAGATGGCTAAGTGCTTAAGCCTTAGAAGCAGCTCCCAGCTCCTGGCTTCAGCCTGGCCCAGTCCAAGCTGTTGCAGACATTTAGGAAGTAGACTAGCAGATGGAAGATCTCTCTGCCTACCTCTCTCTCTCTGTAACTCTGCTTTTCAAATAAATAAAATAAATCTCAAAAAAATTAAATAGAATCAAACACTGTGAGAAAAAAACTGTTGCAAATTCAAGTTGTGGGGGATGAAAGGAAATAACAATAGTGACTAAGCAGGAAGATAACAAGTACTGAAGTTGGACATTTGATTACTATCATGAAAGCTTTATGTATACTTTGTATACAACAAATAAATAATTTAGTTCCTTTTCTAATGCCCACTAAATAGTTATAATTTCAGCCAAGAAAATCCCATTCAAATTCCAAAAAAGAAATAAATAATATAGATTATAGTCTCCACTCACAGTACAACAAACCAGAAATTGCAAAAGTAGAACAAAATAATTATTCCAACAGCTTGGGAATAGTTCTTGGGTCAAAAATAAAACCAAAATAGCAATTACAGAATTTTGGAGAATAGCAGTAATAAAACAAACACATATCAAAATACATGGAAAGGGGCCAAAGTACACTAAATTTTATAGACTTAAATACTTTAATAACTGAGCAAGAAATAAGTCAATTATGCCAGAAATCAACTCATGAAACTAGAAAACAAGGAGTGAAGCAGAAAGAAGACCTTAATAAAGATGAAAACATAAATCAACTCATTAAAAAATAGAGAAACACCAGAATTAAAAAGTAAATCTAAGAGCTATGCTTTGAGAAAAAGGCAAGAACCCAGCTAAATCATGAGCTAATCTAATCAAAGAGAAAATAGCTTAATAACAGAGACCCAAGTAGACATGAGAAGATATCGTCACAGGAAAAGAAATCAAAGACTCGTTCATTAAAAAATGCTTAATCTTCCAATAAATATGAGAACTTGGATAAAAGTGGATCCAAATATTGGATAGCATTGGATCCGAATATTTTTTCTAGAGTAATTCTTGTGCTAAGTAAACCCTTTAGTGCCTTGCTACTCAAAGCATGGTCCACGTTCCAGCAACACAGGCATTGCCAGGTGCTGGTTGGAGAGGCTGACTCTCAAACCCCATGCTGCACCACTGAGTCAGCAGCACCTGCAGCTTAATAAGCTCTCCACGTGACTCAAAGATCAATTTGAGAGGCGTGGTTTTAGAGAGAAAAGAGGAACCCTGCACAATTCTTTATGGCAGTTCACACGGATCTATAGACTTTTATTTATTTACATCTAAATCCCCAAAATAAAATCTCTAACAAAGAGTTCAGCATTTTGTAAATAAATATCATACAATCAAAAAGTGAAGTCCATTCCAGGAATGCAACAATAGTTTATCATGAAGTTAGGCTGGCGCTACAGTGTAGTAGGTGAAGCTACAGCTTGTAATGCCAGCATCCCATACGAGTGCCAGTTCACGTCCTTGCTGCTCCACTTCCAATCCAGCTCCCTGCTAATACACCTGGAAAAGAATGGGAGACAGCCCTAGTGCTTGGACCTGTACATGCACATGGGAGACCTGGAAGGAGCTCTTGGCTCCTGGATGTGGTCTGGCCCAGCCCCAGCTGTTACAGCCATTTGGGGAATGAACCAGCAGATGAAAGTGTGTTCTCTCTCTCTCTCTTTCAAATAAATAAATCTCGCCATTCCCTCCTAGCTTGTAGGATTTCTGGTGCATAGGGAGATTACTGATGCCATAAACAGGAGTGTCAATTGGTAAAGTCAACAACAGGAGTCACTGTGCACTTACTCCTCATGTAGGATCTCTGTCCTTAACGTGCTGTACACTGAGGCTTAATGCTATAACGAGTACTCAAACAGTATATTTCACTTTGTGTTTCTATGGGGGTGCAAATGACTGAAATCTTTACTTAATGTACACTAAACTGATCTTCTGTAAAAAAAAAAAAAAAAAAAAAAGAAAGAAATTATCAATTCCCAACTTGACTCTCACTGGGATTAAACATGACAATAGGTCTGATCTGATTTCATCATCATTTAAAAAAAATCATCTATTATTTTTCACTTTATGTTTCTGTGTGGGAGCAAACTGTTGAAATACTTACTTAAGGTTTACTAAGATGATCTTCTGTATATTAAGATAATCGAAAATGAATCTTGATGTGAATGGAAGGGGAGAGGGAGTGGGAAAGGGGAGGGTTGTGGGTGGGAGGGACGGTATGGGGGGGGAAGCCATTGTAACACATGAGTCGTACTTTGGAAATTTATATTCATTAAATAAAAGATTAAAAAAAATACTAAATACAAATCAAAAAAAAAATAAAGTGAATAGGGAATACAAAAAAAAACAAATAAATAAATCTCTTAAAAATTATTATTAAATGTATTAACAGGAAAATATACATGAATTCATTTAAAAATAATTTTAGGTTACTTAAGTCTTTTTTAGAGTCTTAAGCCAAAAAACCATAAAGACAATGACTGAAATATTTCAGAAACATTTTAAAAATCTTTATCACTAAATAAACTTACTTGAAAACAAGACATGAAGGGCCAGTGTTGTGGCACAGCAGGTAAACCTGCCATCTTCCACACCAGCATCCCATTTGGGCATTGGTTCAAGTCCTGGTGTTCCACTGCTGAGTCAGCTCCCTGCCAAAGTGCCTGGGAAGGCAGCACAGGACAGTCCCAGTGCTTGGGCCCCTGCCACCCATTTGGGAGACCCAGATGAAGCTCTTGGCTCCTGACTGTGACCTGGCCCAGCTCTGATCATTGTAGGGAGTACAATGGAAGATCGATTGATCTCTCTCTCTCTCCCTCCCTCCCTCCCTCCCTCCCTCCATCTCTGACTTTCAAATATATAAATAAATCTTATTCCAAGGAATAGGATTTTCTATGCTAATTTACCTGTTCAAGGATTTTACTTCTCACTTTGGGAACTGACCAAAGAAACATCAGTGTTGTGGCTGAGCAAGGTAATCTCTTGTGTTCTCTTCAGTCTTTGTTAAATTCTGATAATTTGGAAAGAGCTGAGTCGTAAATAGTTAAGATTTGCTTTTGTGTATGTACTTGCTTTGAAATACTGGAGTGATCATTTTATAAAGATTTATCAGATTTATAAAAAATCAAGTTTAAAATTTACTTTAAAAATAACTCATTAGGAAAATCTACTTGAAACTTCAAATAAGAGAGTATTATCTATAATGGATACTAAGACAACCCCTCCAAAGCACAACTGATAAAAGATATTAGCGAAGTCACCAAAGAAAGCATATGGTCAATGAATATAATCATTCATTCACCCACCAAATGGTAAATGGTCATCTGTACTCTTGGAGCACTGTTCTAGATTCTGAGGCTCCAGCAACAAACCAAACCAAGTCACTTCCTGTATGAAGATTACCTAATGGACTAAAAATGTACTCTTTAACATACATTCAACTAACAGAATGACAAAGGTCAGAAAGACTGTTATGCTAAATTGACAAAGATGGCAGGACACTTCCATGATGGGAGTTTAAATGGCACACAACTGTGCTGGAGTTTAATTGGCAACATGGTTCTCCTAAAGGCATCCTGTTTAGAACCACAGGAAGCAGAGGACTGCTTAAGAGCATCTTCCGGGGCCGTGCTGTGGCTCACTTGGTTAATTCTCCGCCTGCGGCACTGGCGTCCCATATGGACACCGGGTTCTAGTCCTGGTTGCTCCTCTTCCAGTCCAGCTCTCTGCTGTGGCCCGGGGGTGCAGTAGAAGATGGCCCAAGTGCTTGGGCCCCTGCACCCGCATGGGAGACCAGGAGGAAGCACCTGGCTCCTTGCTTCGGATCAGCACAGCTCTGGCCGTAGTGGCCATTTCAGGGGTGAACCAATGGAAGGAAGACCTTTCTCTCTGTCTTTCTCTCTCTCACTGTCTAACTCTACCTGTCAAATTAAAAAAAAAAAAAAAAAAGAGCATCTTCCTCTTAGCGTTGTTCACCATAGAACCACCTGAATGTCCACCTGCAGAGGAAGGCCTGAGAGCATCCACGAACATTTCTCACTCTCTTTTTTCTTTTTATTATTATTTTTTTTGACAGGCAGAGTGGATAGTGAGAGAGAGAGAGAAAGTCTTCCTTTACCGTTGGTTCACCTTCCAATGGCCACTGCGGCCAGTGCGCTGTGACTGGTGCATCGCGCTGATCTGAAGCCAGGAGCCAGGTGCTTCCTCCTGGTCTCCCGTGGGGTGCAGGGCCCAAGCACTTGGGTCATCCTCCACTGCACTCCCGGGCCACAGCAGAGAGCTGGCCTGGAAGAGGGGCAACCGGGACAGAATCCGGCGCCCCAACCAGGACTAGAACCCGGTGTGCCAGCACCGCAGGTGGAGAATTAACCTATTGAGCCGCAGCGCCGGCCTCTCACTCTCTATTTGTTCAGCTATTGGGCATGCATTATTTTTTATTTATCAGTATAACAGAATGCTATCTGAAATATTTATTTCAGCCTACTTCAGATCTCAGACTAGGATATTTGAGAGACAGCAGAAACCCTAACACATGTAAAATGATGATGAAAGAACTGGTGTGAGAATCTGGTTCCATCTGTGAAATGTACACTGTAGGGATGTGAGTACCACCCAGCACTTCCTGCAGGTGAGATGTAAGGCTGGCTGAGTGCGCCCGACAGCTGGGGCCAATGCTGCTCAGCCTACAGCCCCAGGCTCCCCTTGATCCACATGCCCTCCTATCCGTCCACCCTTCACGTCGCAGCCAAAGGCCTCTTTGGATTTCAGTTCAATCTCAGCTCTTGCCACAAAAGTGTAAACTCCCGTCTGTAAGAACCCACAGAGGCTGGCACCGCGGCTCACTAGGCTAATCCTCCGCCTTGCGGCGCCGGCACACTGGGTTCTAGTCCCGGTCGGGGCGCCGGATTCTGTCCCGGTTGTCCCTCTTCCAGGCCAGCTCTCTGCTGTGGCCCAGGAATGCAGTGGAGGATGGCCCAAGTCCTTGGGCCCTGCACCCGCATGGGAGACCAGGGGGAGCCTGCACCCGCATGGGAGACCAGGGGGAGGCACCTGGCGCCTGGCTTCGGATCAGTGCAATGCACCGGCCGTGGCGGCCATTGGAGGGTGAACCAACAGCAAAAGGAAGACCTTTCTCTCTCTCTCTCTCTCTCTCTCTCTCTCTCTCTCTGTCCACTCTGCCTGTCAACCTGTCAAAAAAAAAAAAAAAAAAAAAAAACCACAAAGGTCTATGGGCTGCTGCCTGGCTCCATTCTCCAAACCCATTCACTCCTCCCTTCCTTTCATTCCTTGTTTGTTTGTTTGATTTTTAAAGATTCTCCATTCATCTGAAAGGCAGAGTCCCAGAGAGGCAGAGGCAGAGGCAGAGGCAGAGGCAGAGGCAGAGGCAGAGGCAGAGGCAGAGGCAGGCAGAGAGAGAGAGAGTTTTCCATCTGCTGGTTCACTCCCCAGATGGCTGCAATGGCCAGAGCTGTGCCGATCTGAAGCCAGGAGCCAGGAGCTTCCTCCAGATCCCCCATGTGGGTGCAGTAGCAGGGGCTCAAGGACTTGGGCCATCTTCCACTGCTTTCCCAGGCCATATCAGAGAGCTGGATTGGAAGTAGAGCAGCCAGGACTCGAACAAGCGCCAATATGCGATGCTGGCACTGCAGGTGGAGGTTTTACCCACTACACCACAGCGCTGGCTCCTCCTTTCATTCTTCAGGCTCTGACCAAATAAGTCTTGTAACATCTCCCAGGAAGCTCCAAACTCCACCCTGCCCCAGGGCCTTTGTACATGTTCTCCTCTTTCTGGAGTATTCTTTTCCACATTCTGTTCAGGGCGTTTCCGTCTTTCAAGTCTCAGTTGAAATAACTTCTCCTCAGAGCAACTCCATTAATTCTCCCTCGCATTAGATTCTGCAGCTCTCTGATGATCTCCTCCATTGCACTTCCCACAGCTGGGGGGAGGGGAGGACTGATGCAAGGTCTGTATTATTCGCTTATCCACTTCTGACTCAACTCTGGAATGTGCGGTCCAGACTCTGTCTCTTTGGCACCTGAATTCCCAGCTCAGAACCTGCCATACTGAGAGCAAAGGATTGCAAAAATGAATAAATAAATGTGGAAAAAAACTTGAATACTGCATCAAGAACCTCAAACATGTCTTAAAGAAAGAAAATGTGTCTCCCTTTTTTCTTATTTGTGGGACTCTTCCCAACCAGAAGAAATACATAAAGATTAATATCTAGACTTTACACTAGGACGTCTTCCAACAGCAACAACTGGAAACAATCTACATGCCAGCAGGAGGGAGATATTTCACCTAGTTAACACACAGAAAGGGATCTCCAATTATAAAATATAAGACAATGTGGTAAATTTTTAAAAGAAGTAGGAATGTTAATATACAGTTGAACTCTAAAATTGAACCAAAACACAGCATACACTTCTATATGCAAAACAGAGAAAAGCAGTATTCCCAGCCATGCATCACGGTTTGTTTTATTCCATATATTTCCCACATTTCCCAATTCTACATATTTTCTAAGTTTAACGCTAAGCAAGACAACAGATTTTTTGAAAATAAATGCAAAATAAACATGTTTAAAATTTTTTTAAAAAATCACTCCCTCCCCAAGAGTGTAATCTTTTAAAAAAAATAAATTATTTACTTTCACGTCATCGAAAGGCAAAGGTTAGAGAAGAGAGACAGAGAGGTCTCCCATCTGCTGGTTCATTCCCCAAATGCCCACAACAGCCAAGGCTGGGCCAGGCTGTAGCCAGGAGTCCTGAACTCGATCCAGATCTCCCACGTGGGTGGCAGGGACCCGATACTTGAGCCACCACTTGCTGTCTCCCAGGGTGCACATTAGCAAGAAGCTAGAATGTGGAGCAGAGCCCCAAGACTTGAACCCTGGCAGTTTGTTTACAAATGTTTTTTAAGTATATATGAAACAGAATGGCCATAGCCAATCCAGGAAGACTGCTCTAGTTAAAACAATGTGGAGTGGGCATTTGGAGCAACGACCAGGACACCCCTTGGGACACTCCCTACCCAATATCAGAGTGCCTGGTTCCAGTCCTGGCTCGATACAGGCTCTCCCACCTCACCATCTACAGAAACACTGCTTCTTCGGTTCTCAGTCTCATGCCTGCCCACGCCTTCACTCACTGCTCTGGCATCTCCCTCCTGATCCGCCCTCCACCTTTACATTTCATGCCCAGCTTCTCCTACCTCCCTTTGACCTCAACCACCTTGTGACCCTTACTCTCCCCAGGGATGATGCCTTGCCTCCTCTGCTGGCTGTAATACGAAAACCCATGAGAAGCATGTATTAAGTGAAACCATCTGTTGATTTTTCTCTCAAAAAGAAACTAAATTGTTGTTTCTGTGGGTCACTGACTCTCAAGAGCACATAGGATTCCAACTCAGAAAGTGAGATAGATCCTTGCTGAGAAGTCTGGCGCTTGGACACACAAGCAGACATTGACAAGAAGCTGATTAAAATGTATCTTACGGGGGAACAAAATCAGAGGCAAGGTGTGGTAAGGCAATTTAGAGTCTGCACACAAATCTCCAGGGCACAGCCAGTGTGAAGCTTCCAAGAGGTCACAAAAATAGCATCTGATTCTAATTTAAGGAGACCCACCTTTATAAGGCAGCATGAACTGAACCCTGAAGTGTCGTGCCAGAATAATTGTAGTGGTTGGCACCATCCAGCGTCAACAGCTGCGTCAAGAGAAGTCCAGAAAGAGTGGATCACAGCTCATGAGGCAGCAAAGTCAATTGAAGGATTAAGCAAGATTTGAAACATCATTGCTTAAGTAGAAAATCAAGTCCCCAGCAGCACAGAAGTGAAAGCCGTCTGTTAACTAAGCATTTCTGCTCTCTCCTTTGACAAGGTAAAGGACTCTTTCGGGCCGGCCAGATCTCAGAAAGAAAAGTATTTTTTTTGGTTCTGATTTCTGACTTGGAAACAGAAACATATATTTGATTTTAACAGCTTTCAGAATGGAAATATTGGCTTCTGAATTTCAATACATGCAGCATCAGATCTTATTATTCTGCTATCTTTAGCCATTTTTGCCTTCATGAGTTATTTATCATTTCACTTTCAATAACTTTGATATGTAAATTAAAGCCACTGTACCAAATGTTATGATTTAGATAAAGATCTAGAAACACTAATATTTCTCATTATGGATTTTGCTTATCCAACTGAATGCAACAAAAGCATCACATTTGACCCATATGGGAAAAATGTCTGGACAGAAACTTGTAACTTTGGAGACCACTGAAAATCCAAACCTACCGACCCAAGATTTTCTGCCCTAAGTGTTTATTATCAAAGTACTTTCTCTAGAAACTTTGAAAAAAATACTTATTCAACAAGCGGAGGGACAGACAGAGACAGACAGATGGGAGCAGGGGAGAGGCAAGGGAGGGAAGAGAGAGATCTTCCCTCTACTGGTTCACCCTGCAAATGGCTAAAACAGCTGGGGCTGGTCCAGGCCAACGCCAGGAGACTGGACCTCCCTCTGGGTCCCCCGTTGCCTTTCCAAGTACATCAGCAGGGAGCTGGGTCAGAAGCAAAGAAGCCAGGACTCCAACCAGCAGGTGTCACGAGCAGCAGCCTAACCCACTATGCCATAACGCCAGCCCCATTTGTCCAGCAACTTTCAAATGATGACGCAAGCTTCTGTTTCTAATACAGGCAGAATCATGCCCTCATTCCAAGTCTGTGGCCCCTAAAAGCCCTCAGCATAGCAGCTGATTTGTCAGGCTGTATCTAGCTCTGTAACCTATGCCAAGTTATAACTTCTCTTTACCTGGGTTTCCTTAACCAAATGCACGTGAAGTAATAGAACCTGCCGTGAGTATGAAATAAAATAATCCACATAAAAGGGCTGATTGAGCCCGGTGCCTGACACATGGTAAGTATCCAATAAATGTTAGCGCGTTGCTGTTACTGAGACAGAATGCTGCAGCAAGGGCTCAGTCACAGACGTAAGAATCTAATGGACTCAATGTTTACATTTTCCCCAGAAACTTGTACTTTGGAAACTAGATCCCAAAGGTGATGTCATTGAGAAACGGGGCCTTAGGTCATAGAAGTGGAACCCTCGTGAATTGAATTTGAGTACTTTCTAAGGCGAGTCCAGGGCGCTCCCTCACCCTTCTACCCTGTGAGGGTATAGTACGCTGGCAGCAAGCCAGGAAGTGGATCCTCCCAGACAGTGAATCTGTTGGCTTCTTGATCTTGGACTTTATGGCCTCCACAACTGTAGAATAAGTTTCTGTTGATTATCAGCCATTGAGTCTATGCCATTTTTGCCCCAAGAGACGAATATGCAGTCTCTTAATGGGGTCAGGGAGTAAACACGTGGCTAAATTCATACAAAGAGACAGTCTAACGCCTCCCTGGACCACAAAGACTGCCCTTTTTTGCCAGTTCCTTGGGCTCCATGATGGTCAAGGTAAACACACAGCCATTCTGGTCACTCACGCAACAGATACAGACTGGAGGTCTCCCCCTGAGAACATTCTAATCTCTTTTGATTAACCTGGACATGGTGGTTCACAGCAACTCGTTATCAAGCTAACGATCCTGATTTCCTGGGGAGAAATGATAACAGCTACAGACAGCAATGCCAAGGCTGGGCAAGAGGCAAGGACAGGCATAGAGACTACCTGAAGGTCAAGGTCATGGAATATTTTCTTCTCCAGCAGTTCCAGTGTTTCTTTCAAAAAAAAAAAAAAAAAGGTAGACCTGAAGAACTATCTCTGAGAAAGGATTAACCATAGACAATAGACATAGCCCATAGCCTGTCTTTACCTTTACCTACCCATTTACTCACTTATTCTTGCATACCCCATGCCCTGCTCTGTGAGAGAAGCTGAGGACACACAGACACCCAGGAGGCGGCCCTGGTCCTTGGGGAGCCTCCAGGCTATTGGAGGAATGGCTGGTCAGGCTGGGCAATAGACTCACTTAGCCCAGAGTGTTACAGGCTGAGAAATGCCCAGCTGAGACATTGAAGGACAGGAGGGACAGGGGCAGAGAGGAGGTTTCAGAAAAAGGAAGACACAGGCACAAAATACAGAAGTGAGAAGAGGCATAGGGTGTTCTTCCCATTACACAAGGTCCAGGGAGCCGGGAGGGAGGAGGGAATGGGAGAACGGTGTGGAGATGAGCCCTGGGCATCCAGGGACCTTGCAGGGAAGCTAATGGGCTGGACTCCACCTGAGAGCAGTGGGGGACCCCTCCCCCGGAGAGCACACAGGACAGAGACCTGCTCTGATTTGTGTTTTAGAAAGATGATTCTGCCACCATTACCCTGTTTCACTCTTGACTCATTCCATTCACTGGGCGTCTGTGACTGTGGCCACATTTACATAAATTCTGATCATCTGACCCCCTCCGAGAGCAGGGGTTCCTTGCACTTCAGTACCCTTGATGTCAGGTTTCTGCGAGCAGAGAGAAAAGCCATCTCCCAGCTGGCAGCAGACCTCATGTCTCCAGAGGCCCTGTAGATACCTGCCCTCCCAGAGGCACTGTGAACCCAGCACATCCAAGGCCAAACTCATCATCTTCCCCAGAAAACCAGCTCTTCTCCTTAGTATTCCAGTCACCCATTCAACAGCTGCTCCTCACTGCTTGCCACATCCCTTCTCAGCACGGTCTGCTGTGCCTTCTTCAAGAACACCTGCTCCTCCCACCTTCCTCTCCAGGCCCACTGCCACACCTAGGCCAGACTCTGGTGACCCAAGTCAGGAACTCCTACTACACTAACCACCCCGGGCCCTGTCGCCAGGCTTCCTTCTCATCGGCTTGTCTTCCATTATCAAGGCGCTCTCCAGCATGGCCTCCTTCACTACACACATCTTGCTGAGTCCTCTCTGTTAAGCAAATTACCCAACGCACCTGGCACACTTGCTACTTTGGCTTAGTGCTCACCACGTGAGCTGGATCACACAGTGACCTCCCTCAAGAAGCTGGGTCTACCTGGAACCTTGCAACATGACCTTATTTGCAAGCAGGGTCTGTGAAGATGCACTTATCTAAGTTAAAAATGAGGTCATCTTGATTTAGAGCACCAATAACTGGTGCCCTAAGACAAGAAAATAGAGACACGGACATGCAAGGAATGTCACCATCCACCCGCTCTAGCACAAGGCGAACATCCAACCACATCTAAATCCCAAACAGATCCTCAGCATCCGCACTGCAATGCACTTCCCGATTCTTCCCATCCTTTAGGATAAAATCTCTGTAGCATTCTTTTTTTTTAAATATTTATTTATTTATTTGAAAGTCAGAGTTACACATAGAGAGGCAAGGCAGAGAGAGAGAGAGAGAGGTCTTCCATCCAATGGTTCACTCCCCAGTTGGCCACAATGGCCGGAGCTGCACTGATCTGAAGCCAGGAGCCAGGAGCTTCTTCTGGGTCTTCTGCACCCCATGCAGGTGCAGGGACCCAAGGACTTGGGCCATCCTCCACTGCCTTCCCAGGCCATGGCAGAGAGCTGGATCAGAAATGGAGCAGCTGGGTCTTGAACCAGCACCCATATGGGATGCTGGCACTTCAGGCCAGGGTAACCTGCTGCGCCACAGCACCAGCTGTAGTATTTCAAGGCCAACTCCAATGCTACTTCTTCTAAAAGGTCTTTATTAATCCCAAGTCACTGGAACACACCCTTCTTTAATGTTGCATTACAGCTTACCTTACATCTTGATTAGGGAGGCCATTCTTACCATGAGCTGCACTACAACCATCTGTCAAATTCTGCCCCTTATCAACTAGAGGACCTTGAGCTAATCATGTGATCTCTTTAGATCTCAGTTTCCCCATCTTTACAAAGGGTACAAGCACAGAATCAACTTTATGGTTTCACAGGTATTGGATGAGATTATTCCGATAAAGCATTTACATGGAGTCTCATACTAATACTTACATTGAGTGTTAGTTCAATGTATATTGGCTGACAGTATCATCAAGAACAACAGTCATCATCAAACTTTGTTGTCAATAACTGGCATCACAGAGTTGCATAAATTCACCAGTCGCTACAAACACACACAAAGAACAGAAACACCCTTTAAAATGAATGCCCCCACTAACAGAAGTACTGAGCAGGTTCTTCACGTACCAAGGACAGCAGGTTATCATCCTCGTAAAATTCCTTTCTTCCTAAGAGATTAAAGAGCCCAGAATATTTCATTGCACTCAGCTTTGCAAGTCCCCCGAGAGTGAGGCAACAGGCAAGCATGACTTTTTCCAGTGTCTTCCTTCAGGTGTGGCCGGGTAGTCACAGCAGCAAGGTGGCCACACTGAGAATGGGGGTCTGTCCTCTCCCCAGGCATGGGGAGTGAAGGGAACCGGGGCTCCTCCCATGCGTATCCCTTAGAGAGATCTTTCCTTTACTCCGAAGGCACATAAGTGTGCTGCAGGCTGTTAGCTCAACTCCAGAGCAGGAGTAAATTCATATACTGTTTCCCTTGTTCGTTCACTTTCATTCCCCCATTCACTCAAACATCATTTGGTGAGTCCACCTATGTTGCCACCTACTCTACTGAGCATCATGCAGGCTACAGAGAAAGAGAGGCACCATGAAATCACACGCAGCTACGTAAGAACACTTCCCAAGCAACAGTGGCCACAGCCTGTCCCAGCTGCTGAAGAAGAAGCGAGAGTGCTTCTGAAACCTCATGAATTTTCGTTTTCTCCTCCTACAATTTTTTAAGTGGGATAAAAAAATTCAACTCAACTTTAATATTTTAAAAATATGATAATGCCCCACACAGGAGAGCCTTTCCTGTCCAAACGCCCCTGCCACCTCTGCAGAAGACACCATGCTCCACAATCTAAGATACTAGTGACACGGAGGTGGCAGCCTTACGGGAGGATGCTCAAGTGAGTCGGAGCCTTCTGTTGTGCCCCACCTGAGACTTGGAGGTACCTGAACACAAAATGAGAGGCAGCTAAGAGGCATTCACACATACACCTGTGTCCAGAGCAGCATTGTTTACAGTAGCCAACAATTGGGGAAAAAAAAAGAACCCTTAATGTTCATTGGTGGATAAATGAATAAAAAGTGGTCTATGCATATAAAGCAACATGATTCAACTTTTAAAAGGAAGGGACTTGCCACACACTGTGCAATATGGGTGATGCTACGGGAAATCAGCCAGGCACAAAAGCACAGTTACTGCATGATCCCACCAAAGTGAAATACTGAGAACGGAGACAGAAAATAGAATGGGGTTTTCCAGAGGGAGGGAGTGGGGGTAATGGAGAGCCAGTGTTTCATGGGTGCTGAGTTCCAGCGTGGGAAGCTACAAAAGTTCTGGAGATGGCTGCTGGTGATGGTTACACAGCACTGTGAATGTACTTAACGCCCCAGAATTGTATGATTAAAAGGGTCACTTTTACGTCTATCTCACCAGAATAGAGAAACTGAGGAAGCAACCCGAGGACTTCTCCAAGGCTGTAGAGGGCAGTGGTGCTGTCTGCTCAGGGCCGCTCCCCTGGCTGGTGCGCCCACCCCAGTCCTCAAGTGCCGGCTGCCAAAGGCTCACAGCTGCCACCGTCTCCATAGAACTGCCCTTAGCCCGCCCCCGGGGAGCTACCTGGGAAGCTGCTCCCCTGAAAGTCACCACCGAGGGGACAGCTGGTGGCTAACGGCTCAGGGACAGAGAGGTTGAAAAGGTGGAGCCAGCTCTGCCACAGAATTCTACACTCAAGGGCTCCCAGCGGGATTGTGCTGGTAACCAACCCCAGCTGAGCCCACAGCCTTGCTCCACTTTCCTACCTCCCTCTTGCTCTGCGAGCACCTGTCCATAAATGCCTCTGTCTCAGGCTCAGCATCTAAGACTCTGCTTCCCAATTTTTTGGTCATCACTGTCCTCGTAAGAAGACTTTTACTTCTTTTTCCTAACTAGCACAGATACAGCTTATAGTTGTGTATATACTATGTGTATGCTCATGCTTTTTCCATTAAAGGATTTTCTTGCTCATTCTCTATCAGTCCATTTGCACCCTCCTGGAAGTGACATCGCCCTCACTGAGAATGCACGTTCTAGAAACCTGACCTGGCAAAGTGAAGATATGTCTGCACATTTTACATGCAGGGTACAGAATTATGCCCAAAACAGAGAATACTTTAAAATAATTTCCACTGCCATTAATGCATTTTATTCACGACAAGCAACGTTCAAACCAGTTTGTCCGAGAAAATAGAAAATCTGCCACCTTCTATACACCCTCAGACAGGTCAAACCATGAGCCAGTTAAAATCTTGACTCAATCTGCAGAAGTAAACAAACAAGTGGTGCAAGAACAGCGGAGACAGGGCAGAAAGCGGGGTGGGGCCGTGTGTACAAGGGGGCCACCCTACTCAGGGACCCCATGGTCCTGGGGATGAAGCCCTTCTAGGCAGACACAGACAACAGCAATTTACTGTGGTGCCAGAGGTCAGCAAACCCAGTGTGTACAGCCATTAATTCATGCTGCAGACACGTCTCTGAACACAGACTCGCACACCCTGCGCTGCATGGGCCCTGGGGAGATGAATCCCAGGCAGCAAGAGGTGCAGCTAGAAGAATGGGCTCCAATCGGAGCGCTCAGTGTGTCTGCCATCTTGGGCAAGTGCCTCCCGTGTTTATTTTCCTGATCTGTGACACGTGGATAATAATAGCGAATATCTCAAGGGGTTGTTGCGAGGATTAAGAGAGAGAGCGAACATAAGGCAAAGGCAGCTCATTGTCTAACACAGAATATGTTCAGAACATACTAGGTGTTGCTTCTTTTGTTACCTGCTAGATACATTTTCTCCCCTCCAGTACCCGGGGTAGATGGAATGATGACAATACAGCGCCGAGGTGCATCACGGGCTGCGTGTTTCTCATCTTGCATTTGGGGCACTGGGCTCCTCCTAAGGCCCTCGTTTCCGTGGGGCGCTTCCCTGCCATGACCCCCAGCCAATGCCTCTGGTGGATGGAACCCTGCTCTATGCGTCTGTTACTCTGTTCTCTGCGTACAACAAGATGAGCCCACACTTCCAGCTCACTTGGCAGACACCGCGAGGAACTAATGCCGACAACTGTCATCGTTTAGCGAGAGATTTAATAAACGGGGTGTTTTTCCAAGACCAGCTCTGCGAGCCAGGCTGAGTTTTCATTCCCCTAGCGTTAATGCTGGCACAGGCCTGCCGCATGGGCACCAAGGGACACGGCACAATTCTTCAGCCACGGTCAGATGCCCAGTGACTTGCGAGACCAAAGCCACAGCTCCCCAGGACCAGCTGAGGAGAATAAAAACCAGCATTCCAGGGATGACATCACCAACTCCGGGTTTCAGGGGGTTATTTATTTATTATGCGATAATGGGCCAACTGTATACACTACTCCAAAATCTGCCATGAAAATCCAAACATCTTTGTAATCCCTGTTTACCAAGCACACGGAGAAATTAAAACAGGCTTAATGGAGCAGTGTTTGTGCATATTAATGAGCCCAAATTCTAAATCTGGATTTTGGAAATAAAAAGGGTAGAGGAAGATTCATTTCAGACTAATTTGCTTTTGAATATGACACTTTGCATGTCAAATAGCACAGGGCGGGGGGCTGGAGAAATGGGGGCCTGAATAGGCAGTTTACAGCTTTTCCAGACAAATCAGGGGGTACACGGGCCTTTAAAGGAAAAGGACTGCTTTCTACATTGTCCTTAAGACGCTCGTGGAACACACACCACTCCTGTCATCTGCGTCCTACTCCTCCGGGAGACAGCAGCCACCGATCTCCACGGCGATCAAGGGTCCTTCTCTTTAAGCATCACCCTTCCTCTGGCTGGTGCCACGACAGTCCTGCCATAGCAGTGCCGGGTGCCACGAGGGACATGCTCTCGCAACCTGCACACGAAGGCGCAGGAGGACCTGGCATGCAGGGGAAGGTCCGCTGTGACGTCAGGGTCGGGCAGGCCGGGTCCCAGCCTGCACCTTACTTTCACTCTCTCGCTTCAACTTCTTCTGCAGAACAGAGGGCAACTCCCATCCCACAGGTCAAACTCACAGTGGAACGCAGTAGGTGCTCAGAAGGGCTACTTCCATTCTCTTTGCTTTTCTAAGCGCACTAATAAACTAAGGAGCGAACCCAAGGACCCCACAGGCATTCTTGTCAATGAATCCTTAACAGCTACTTCATATGATCTAAGTCCATAGCAAACTAAAGACACAAATCAAAAAAGATCCCCAAGGGGCATCTGGGGACACAGCAGGCATTGCCACGGGGATGGGTAGACATGAGAATGTCTCTGGCTTGCCCTCCTTGGCACAGAGCACACACCACAGGCTGGCAGATGCCGGCCGTGAGTCACAGTTGAGCCTGGGCTGTGGCATCAGTGGCTTCCTGGTCTGGACTCTGGCACAGACAAGTGACACTGGGCAGGTCATGCCACCCTTCCAGAGCCTGGTACCCCCACCCTGTAAGTGCGGTCATCCACTGCACCAACCTCCCTATCTGGGTAATTCACATCAGTGATACCTTCAGCAAACGGGAACCCAAGCAACTGGTCCAGAGAACAGCATTCACGTCAGAAATGTCCACAGAATAAACAGACTCTCAACGAGAGCAGTCACCTCCCATCAGCACAGCAACGCCTCCTCTCCCGGAATCTGGCCTGAGGGACCCCAACTGGCTCCAGCCCAACCCAGAACCTCAAGTGCCTCTGTCCCTGCACTCATGGGTCCTTTCCCAGGGGGTCTGCAGATCATTGAAGGACACGGGGTCCACACCGGGGCAGCCACACCCACAGGCTCCTGTAAACCTCGGGCCCAGCTCAGCCACAGGTGGGCAGGCCGGGCTGCCATGCAGGAGTCTTCTTGCCCTGAATCAGCCTCTGCCTTCAGACAGGTTCCCGCTGCCCCACTCTCCAGCCTCTCCCTGCTGGCTTCTGGCCCCTCTTCCTCATACGATCAAAGTCTGTCTCCACCGTCTCTCGTCCTGCATCTCTTCCCACCCTCTGCCTGGATCACTCCCCCCTCCTCCCTGCTCTGCTCAAGTCTGACTCATTGTCTCCTGCTCACCTCTGCAGCTGTCATAGGGCCACCCCACTCCCTCTGCTCTTTTCCCCTCACCACCTGTCTCCTTTTTTATTTCTTACCTCTCCTCTCCACCCATCACTCTCCATCTTCCGACCTCCCTGGCTGTTTTCCTGTTTCTTCTCTTCTGGGTAGGTAAAGGAGTGAGGTCAGCAAGGCACCTGCCTCAGGCACAAACTCTAAGGAGGCACCAAAATGCTGAGTAATCCCAATAAATATTCTTTTAACATAGCATGCTAAAAACATAAAAGTAATGCAAAAAATCCATGATGAACAAGAATCAAAAATTTAAGTCAAAGTGCAGGTATCTGGTGTGATGGTAGACACCCCACTGAGGATGCCCAGGCCCCCTATCAGAGTGTCTACCTTTGAGTCCAGCTCCACTCCAGATTCCAAGTTCCTGCCAACACACACCTTGGAAGGCAGCAGACGGCAGCTCAGGTACTTGAGGCCCTGCCACCCACACAGACTGACTTCCTGGCTCCTGGCTTCAGCCTGGCCTGTCTCCATCATTGAGGGCATTTGGGGAGTGAATCAGCAGACAGAATATCTCTCTCTTTAAAATAACTTCTTAAACATTTTTTCAGACGAGGTATGTGCACCCTGACATTTGCACTGTCTCTCTCTTTCCCTCACCCTCCTCCATCCCTGCTCTAAAGCATAATTTACAAAAGCAGGCAAGTGGTCCCTGGGTATGGCTTTTAATTTGCTGTTTTTAATATTGCATTCAGTATTACCCATCTCAATCACTGCATTTCTGGGCACTCCTTTAAATTTTGCACAAAGGCAGGATCCTGCTCCCTTTCATCCATCTCCCTCCCTCTCTCTCTCTCTCTCTCTCTCTCTCTGTCTCCTCCCCTTTCCTTCTGTGTTTATCCCTCTCCGTCCCACTCCTGTTTCTGGGTTCAACTGTGTCTCCCTCTCTCTGCCCACCCCAGCATTACTCTGCCTCTCCTGTGTATCCATACCCCCCACCTGTAACGTCTCTCCATCCCTCCTTCCTGGGTCTCTCTCCCCATCACTTCCTGCGGCTCACTTGCTCTCTCCCACCCCAACCCCCTGTCACCCAGCCACTCCTCATCTTGCCTGCACCTGTGGCCATCTCGTGGTGCTGCAGCACTGCCAGGAGGATGGGGAAGCACAAATGAGCTTCCTCTTGGCAGGAAAGCGGGGGCGGGAGGGAAGAGCTCCAAACTCCATCCTGCCTCAGACCTCCATATTCACGCCATCTGCCCACACTCCCAGGAACCCTGTCCTGAACAACAAATGTCCCATGTCCCAGAGGTAGGGAGGAGGCAGCTGGCAGATGCTGGCATCACTCAGCACGGATGGCAGGCAGTGAGCTTGGAGACAGGGGACAGCCCAGCAGAGAAAGCTCTGGCAGGAATGGGAGGCAGGGAGGCTGGGGAACGCCCGGTTTCCCCAGAACAGGGCAATGCACTTTCTACATGACCTTCCTAGGACTGCAATTACAAAAGTGAACCAGAGGAGCTGGTGCTGTGGCCCAGTAGGCTAAGCCTCCACCTGCAGCACCAGCATCCTAGATGGGTGCCAGTTCATGACCCAGTTGCTCTACTTCCAACCCAGCTTCCTGCCAATGCACCTGAGAAAACAGCTGAAGACGGCCCAAGTGCTAGGGCCCCTGCACCCACGTGGGAGACCCAGATGAAGCTCCTGGCTTTGGATCAGCCCAGCTCCGGCCATTATGGCCATTTGGAGAGTGAAACAGCAGATGGAAGACCTCTCTATATCTCTATCTCTCCCTTGCTCTGTAACTCTGCCTCTCAAATAAATAAATAAATCTCTTTTTTATTAAAAAAAAATGAACCAGAAAGGATTAGCCTCACATCGCTGGATGCACCAGGGAAGATCTCATTCTCTGTTCAACTGAGTCCCACACTTGGCATTAGCAATGAGTATTTCAACTCAGAATGAAAGAACTGCAGTTCCGAGAGGGCAAGTGATTTTCCCAGCGGCTCAAAGCCTGACTCAAACTCAAAGCATCAGAGGATCTAAAGAAGCACCGCGTGTCCTCTCCCGATATCATGTTTTCAACATACAGAGCAAGCCGCTTCTCCCGCACAATGAGGAGTACAGGCAAGGCCCAGTGATTCCACACTCGTTCTTCAGAAAACATTCACAGCCAGCCAAATGATGCGGACAAAAAATAAAATTAAGCCCACAGTGCACACCACACTCAGAATAAACCCTAAATTGAATTCAGTAACTGAGAGTAAAAGGAAAACATCAAACTTCCAGGGCAGAAGGACAGCAATGTGTCTCGTGATCTGAGGGAGGGGCGAGCTCCGGGGTATGCCATGAAACTCACGTGGGGGAAGGATGATTCCTTAAAAAACAAGTTCAGAGTTTCCGTACAGCAAAAGATACCATAGAGGTTCAGAGACCAGTGGGAACTAGAGGGGAAAAAATCTGCAATCTGTATGACAAGTGGCCGGCATCCTTAAAATGTAAAGAGTGTCTATCAATCAATAAAAACATCAAGTAACCCAGAAGGAAGTACAGAGGACTTAGGCAATTGCAGTTAATGCAAAAGTACTTACATGAGGCAAAAACTGTTCATCTGTGTTGAAAAAGGAGTAACTGGAACAAACAGGAGAGTGGGAACCAGAGGCTGTGAAAGAGGGAGGGAAGCGGCCAGGTGGCTGTTTAGTGGGGAAGAGACTGCAGCCAGACAGAAAGAATCTACTCCAGGGAACAGCACAGCAAGGTGCCTGTAGTCACCAAGCATGGATGATACATCTCAGAATAGCTAGAGGAGCTGTGTGAGGGGAGGGGTATGCACGTCACCCTGACGTCATCACCATGCGTTGTACACAGGTACAAAAGTACCACACTGTGCCCACAAGTAAGTGCAATTATTATGTATCAATTAAAAAGAAATGTCAGACACTTTTAAATCAAGGTAAAACTCAAGCACTCAAAATGTCAAATTAAAAATAGATAGCTTTTTTTTTTTACCTTTAGGCTAGCGAAGCCGAAACACCCATTGTTACCAAGAGTTTAAGAAATTGAGAATGCCTACAGTAGAATTAGTGAGAGTGGGCATGACTACAGCCCCTATTGAGAAGTATGCCAATATTTCTGAAATTTTAAGTGCATGTTCCTTCTGATACAGTCATCCCACCTCGTCGGAAATTATCCTGCAGACATACAGGTACATATGTACATGTGGGCACAAAATTATTCATCACAACACTGCTCAAAACAGCAACATGCTAGGAACAGCCCAAATGTCCTTCTACCGGATCTGAGTAATCACACTGCACCCAGGTAGTAGAACACAATACCATCAGTAGACAGAATGAGGCAGACCCACATGAACCATCACAGGAAGACGTGGGGGAGTTGACGGAGACCATCTGCCTGGATTAACGGACTCCCAGGTGGCTGCTAAGGCTTTAATCATCGTCAGTGCTTCCGTAGGTCCTGAGCCCATCCCTGTTCTTCTGAAAGGGGGACCAGGTGGTCTGGCGTTTGATTAGGATGACTGCTGCTGCAGGTGTGCCTGGAGGGTGTTCCTGCAGGAGATGGGTGCCCAAGTCAGCATCCTCAGCACCCAAACAGCTTGAGGTGCCATTGGAACAAAAAGGCCAATGGAGAGGAAGTTCTCCTCGTGCAAACATCGACTTTGCAAAGTCCTGAGAGACTACAGACAGAGGCCCCACGAAGGGCACTCTCTACAAACGTATTTGCAGATTTGCAGCTGTAACAGCTGTTAGGAAGTCTGCTCCTTTCCTTCATGTCAGGATCCCCTCCCGAAGTCGAGATTTTGCTCACTTTTGCCCAAAGTCCTCTCTGGGGTCCACCCAAGCAGGAATCCAAGAATCCAAGATCCAAGTGGGATCCGAACTCAGTTGGATGGAGTCGTTCACGCTTCTCAAGAGCACAGGACCAGAGCCATGTAGGCAGCTTCCCTGGTTCTGTCTCGACCCTGAGATGTGAGAGGCTGGGTATAGGAGGCAGTCCCAGGGCTCCAGTTGGTCCTGGCCAGAGCCCTTTCCCACCTAGGCCTGACAGGAGACGTGCAGATGCTTATGAAACTCAGGTCAGACAAGTGCTCTTGCTGGCCACAAACCTTAACTGCACTCAGCTGCAGCAGAAGCCAAACGATGTGGCCTGAACAAATCAGGGTTTTACTTCCTCATGTAAAGAGAGGTACGGATAGAAACGGCTGCTGGCCGGGATCCTGCCATTCTCTTGTCCCTGTAGTTTCCTTGTGGTCTCAGGTGAGTCCACCTCCAGCACGGTGTTCCTGCTCCACTGGGAACAATCAGGGCAAAAGACAAAAGGGGTGTGACCCCTGAATAGCATCTTACTCAGCAATCCCTGGGGCAAGCCCCACCCAACAGCTCCCCCTTGTATGGCACTGGCCAGAACCATGTGCCACTGAAAGAGAAGGCTGGAATATGCAGTTTGAAGCCAGACACATCATCCAACAAATGCAGGACCTTCTGAGGGAGGCTTAGGGGAAGAGTGTCTCTTATTAGATAATTTGTTAGGATAATCTGTGAATTCCTCAATGCACTAATGATGGAATAGGGGGAACATAAGCCTGCAAAGTTTTGGCATTGGGAGCCATGGGCCCGATATTTGCACTGGAGGGAGATTTCCACAAGAGTTCTTCAATACAAGGAAGACAAATATCACATGTAGAGTCATCTCTGGTCTCCCCAGTCTTGTCTCTGTCCTCCCAAAGGCTGGCTATTGAGGAAAAACTGAGGCAGGATAACAATCATTACTATGGCCTTAAATGACTCCATTTCCTTCAGTGGAGGTTCAAAGTTCGCGTTTAAAGCGAGGGCACAGCAACAACCTGAAAAATAATGGACTAGGGCACAAGGAGCTGGCATCGTGGTGCACGAAGTTGAGCTTCTGCCTACAAAGCCGGTGTTCCATGTCAGGGTGCCCGGCTGAGTCCCAGCTGTTCTGCCTCCAATCCAGCTTCCTGCTAACACGCTCCAAAAAGCAGCAGATGAAGGCCCACGTACTCTGGCCCCTGCCACCCACATGGGAGGCCCAGATGGAGTTCAGGCTCCTGGCTTCAGCCTGCCTCCATCCTTACTATTGTAGCCGTCTAGGGAATGAGTCAGCAGCTGGCATATCTCTTTCTCTCTCTGTCACTCTACCTTTCAAATAAATACAAATAAATCTTTTATTAAAAAAATTAACAGATTAGATTAAAGTGCTTTATCTCCCAGAACTGAGCATCATGGAAAGGGGGTGGGGGTCTCTGAGTCACAGCAGAGCACAAAACTATGCAATTGGGGGAGGGGCAGTCAGAGAGTCTGATCTCCCTAGGAGGCATGGTGAAAACACAGTCACACAGCATCAAGCCCCAGGATATCACGGCTGGGTGAGAAAGACAAGGCTATGGGGCAGGGGATGCATTCAGCCAGGGCAGACATCAACCCCTGGGGCCTGCTTGTGAACGTGTGGCAACACGCCTGCACTGAACCTGTGAGGGGAGGCTCCTTTAAGTAAGGCCAGGAGATAACCAGAACTCCCAAGCACCCAGGGATGCTAAGGATGCCCTGACAGTCATGACGGCACAAGGCAAGTGGAAGGGAAGGTGCATTGACCTTGACGCAAAGAGCTTCACCCTGACACCCACCTCAGTGCAGGGAACCACTGAGACCTCCACACACATGGCCCCAGGAGCTGTCCCAGCCCAGCTGGGAAGTTGCCCTATACCCCGTAGAAAGCCCACTTCCCCAGCAAGGTTGACTCCTCAGCCGCTGTTTCTTGAATAACGTTGACCTGTTCTGCATCATGACTACAGTGAGCCGAGCGTGCTCCCCAGTGTTCATCAGCTGCAGGCTCCAGATGGCCCTAGCACAAGCTTGAGCTGCCCTGAGTCTAGTCTATGTGCAGGGCAGGGGTGCCGGCTACACTGCCAAACCGCATCGAGGGCAACCGGGCGCTGGGCCCCTGCTGACACACACACCAAAAGATGCCCTCTCTCAGGGCGACAGGCTGTGCGCACTGGCACAGGTGGCACAGGGTCCCACCCACATGAGCTGCAAGGATGGCACTATACTTTCCAGTTAGTTGCACGGCCTGCCTTCCTGAGTGGACTGAGAGAGGCGTACACCCCAGGGTGATGGTTACTTGGCATCTCTTCATTTTGATGATTTAAACATATGTCCAGTTTTTCCTTAGAGAAGAGGCAGAGCACTGCCTGAGAAAGTGCCCAGGCCACCTCCCCGGGCAGCTCAGCTCTGGTCCACATTCACACCTCTCCACCAACACAGCGGCCCTGACCTCTTCCATTTACAGCAGCTGTAAAGGTTTTTCTTGCTAAATGCAACCACCTCTTGGCCTCATGTCCACCCCTGGCATTTCATCAAAATCTTCCCACTACGCACTCGCCCCCCGAGATGAATGTTCCACTAAAGCCAGGGGTTTTCCCTTCACATTTTGTTCCCAGGGATTCCTAATGCCCTTGAACTGGTTGGCATCTCTGCTCCCTGTCCATGGAGGCATCTCTAGGGCACAGCAGGCTCCCAAGCCACAGTCTGCACTGCAGCCCGGTACAGGAAGCCAGAGAATCAGCACAGTGGTTTTTGGCCCCAGTTCTGGGGCCTCGGAACCTGGGTACAAACCCCAGCTCTGCCCCAGGCTGGCTGTGAGAATGTGGGCAAGCTATTCAACCTCTCTGAGGGTGGCTCCATCCGCAGGATCAGTGCCACGCCTTCCGTGGTAATGCCACGGATGAAAGGAGACGGCACATGGATACTCATCACAGTCCCTGGCACATAAGGAAAGCATTATCAGCATCAGTGCTAGTATTACTCCCAGAAAAAGAAAACAATGTTTCTGAAATATCCCCGTGTGAAGCAAATACACAACTTAAAATGCGATGTGGGGTGATACTAATGATCAAATTATAGGGGCCAGCAATGGGGGGCCATCAACAGAGCATCCCATATGCAATGTTGGCACCCCATATCAGAGCACCAGTTCTTGGCCCAGCTGCTCTGTTTCAGATCCAGCTCCCTGCTAATGTGCCTGGGAAGGCAGCAAAGGATGGTTCAAGTATTTGAACCCCTGCCACCCATGTGAGAGACCAAGGTGGAGTCTGGGGCTCCTGGCTATGGCCTAAGTCAGCTCCAGGGGTTGCAGCCATTTGGGGAGTGAAATAGCAGAGAGAAGATCTCTCTCTCTCTCTCTCTCTCTCTCTCTCTCTCAGTAAAAATGAAATAATAATAATAAATGATAGCCTTTAATAGAAATTCTGGCTTGGCTACCAAACTGTTGGGCTAGCCCCGTGTCCAACGTCAGGTCCCAGGAGTTGGGAACGAGAACCTTCCAAGACATTGCTGATGCCGTTTCTCAGGCTTCCATTCCCAGTCAGTCCCCGGGAGCCCCACTGGGCTGCTTTGGGTGCCTACAACTTTCCATGGACTTTATCACCTCTGACCTTTTTTGCATAGCTCTCTCCCCATCATCTTTGCCATTCTGAATATTTTTAATCTTTTTAATAGTTACCCAAACACTCCCACGTCTTTCAGGCCTTCCTGGATGGCCACAAATACAGCCGCATGCTATCTGTGGTCCCAGGGTTTGCAGTGGCCTGTGTGGCACCACAATGGGCCTGCGCTACAATGAAGCAGGGAGGCTCTGCTGGACCGGCTCTCTGGAATGCATCCTGACCATTGTCAGATTGGTCGAAATGCTTGCTGTTTTCCAGGAGTATTAGAGATAAGCTTCATGTGGCATGGGCACCCGCCTGTGCACACAGATACACACACACACACACACACACAATGCCCCCTGATGACCACGTGCAATTCCAAACTGGAGAGTGCAGTCCAGGAAGTCACAGAACCCACCTTCCAGAAAGCAGTCCATCCTTTCACTCTGATGGTGAAAATATCTGTAACACTGGCTCGTATGGTGCTTAGCAGTTTATAAAGCACCTGTAACTGGAAAGACTCCCAGGGCTGGAACACACGACAACTTCAGAACATCTGGCCTAATTCCCTGGGTGAGACCAGAATCCCCTGGCAAAACCGCCACCACGAGGTCCCTCAGCCTCCTGCCTAAACACGTCCTGCTCCCCGGAGCTGTCTGCCTTCTGGGTCGGTCCTCAGGATCTTCAGAGATCCCAGGTCACTCACGGAGGTTCTTGTCTTATTTTGAGCTCAAATGTGCTTCCTAAGACTTCTCCGTTTCCTCCAGGACAACTCTCAGGAACACAGAACCATCCCTGCAGCCCACCACACTTCCACACACAGCTACTCCGATCTCTCCTTGGGGAGGTCCATGCCCCCAGCGTCAGGCTCCCCTCCTCCGACCTGGGACTTGGACTTGGCACCACTCTGGCCCCCTTCCTTGGGAAGATGCTACACTGGTCTTCTAGAACAAACACCAACAGCGATAAAATGATGCCCATGCAGAAGCCTGCACAGAAGAACGGGCCTCACTCCTCCTGGGTGTTCCGGTCTACATTACCCACCTGCTCTGGGCTAAACTCTTCCCTATGCCAAAGCCCTAACCACTTGAGTCTGACTGTACTTGGAGTCAGGGTCCATAACAATGTAATGCCATTAGGATGCATTTCAATTCAAAGTCACTGGTGTCCTGATGAGAAAGGAGAATGTGGACACAGACACCAGGGTTTCATGGCAAAGATGAAAGACCACAAGAGGACAGATTATGCAGGTGGTCACCTGTAAGCCATTGAGAGAGATCTCACAAGAAACCAAACTGGGGGCCAGTGCCGCAGCGTAGTAGGCTAAGCCTCCGCTTGCAGCGCTGGCAATCCATATGGGCACTGGTTTGTGTCCTGGCTGCTCCTCTTCTGATCCAGCTCTCCGGTAATGGCCTGGGAAATCAGTGGAAAATGGCCCAAATGCTTTGGTCCTTGCACCTGCGTGGGAGACCTGGAGGAAGCTCCTGGCTCCTGGCTTTGGATCAACTCAGCTCTGGCCATTGCAGCCATTTGGGGAGTGAACGAGTGGATGGTAGACCTCTCTCTGCCTCCCCCTCTCACTTTGTAACTCTGCCTCTCAAATAAATAAATAAACCTTTAAAAAAATCAAACTTGACAACACTGTCATCTTAAACTTCCAGCCTCAAGGAATTAGTTCTATTGTTTAAGCCCTAGAAAACTGATATAGAAAACCAACACAGGGGGCAGTGCTGTGGGGCAGTGGGTTAAAGTCTCAGCCTGCAGTGCTGGCATCCCATATGGGCGCCAGTTCAAGTCCTGGCTGCTCCACTTCCGATCCTGCTCTCTGTCATGGCCTGGGAAAGTAGCAGAAATGGCCCAAGTCCTTGGGCCCCTGCATCCACGTGGGAGACCCAGAAAAAGCTCCTGGTTCCTGGCTTCAGCTCAGCTCAGCTCTGGCTGTTGTGGTCATTTGGGGAGTAAACCAGTGGAATGGAAGATCTTTCTTTGGCTCTACCTCTCTCTGTAACTCTGCCTTTCAAATAAATAACATAAACCCTTAAAAAGAAGAAGAAGAAGAAAGAAACCAACACAGACTGAGTAGTCCTCATCTGAAATGCTTGGGACCAGAAGAGTTTCAGATTTCATTATTACCTGGGAGGGAGCAGATTTGTACTATTTGCTTATACACAGTGAGACGTCTTGGATATGGGACACAAGTCTAAATACAAAAGTTATTTACGTTGCATACACGCCTTACACTTATAACCTGAAGGTAATCTGATATTTTTAATAATTATTCTCTGCATAAAGAAAAGCTTCTTAGTGTGCAGTTTTCCACTTGTGGCATCACGTGGGCACTGAGACAGCTTCAGGTTTTGGAGTTTGGAATTAGGGATGCTCAGCCTGCACTCTAACCATGCATATAACTCACTCTAATTATCTCCACAGCCCCAGTAGCATGCAAGTTGCCAATTTCTGCCCAGGTGTGCTCCTTCTTCAAGCTGAGCTTCCACAGCATGGCAGCCATCCCCACCGCCCCTCCCAGCCCTTAACTGTCCACCTCCCTAAGCACTGACTTCTCAGTGAAAATCCACGGGCGCCCTCCCATGATGTGGATCAGAATTTTAAGATCTTTGTTCTAATGAAATAGAAAAGGAAAACAAGACTGTGGGATGCCAAGGCAGTGAGAGTCGCCAGCAAGTCCTCTGAACTGTCACAGCCATTCTTGCACCACCCATTACGCCTAAGAGGACAAAGACCATGACCCAGAGTCCCCATACTTGGACTTAGCCACAAGTGGCCCCTCACCCATGACCAACCTCAGGCCCCCAGTTTTACAGACCATGGACACACCTCTTGAGAACTTCCTTTGGGTCCTCCACTTTGCCCTTTGAACTTGATGCAGGTCAATATCCCCCTACTAGCAAACCTGATGCCCACATCCTCTTAGGTGCTACAGGCAAAATACTCTTTCTTGTTCAATTTAGTTCCAGAAGCTTCCACTATCTTGCAGTGCCCTCACCCTTTCTCTGTCCTAGTCCTCAAAGAAGGAATCGAATGCCACACAAAGAGATCTTCCTTTGAAAATGGTATCAGCCCCCAGTCCTTACTCTGCAGAGCTCGGCTATTTCAGGGGATACGAGCCTGGGCCATAACACACCGCCACGGGTGAAGTGCCAGGGAGAGGCACTGGGCCACTAAGGGAGACACTGAGGATGCTTTCTTGGTCCTGAGCATCCTACAGCCTAAGGCACGATGCAGAGCTCCAGATGCTGAGTCGAATCTGTCCAAATGCCGTAGGAACAGCAAAGATTAAACCTGAGACAACCTCCAATAAATGCCACAGCTGAGAGCAAGAAGAGAGCTGAGATCGGGCGCAAAGCTAGAGTCAGTGAAATGGAGCGAGAGTGAGGCCGAGGATGGAAGGGGAAGGTTGAGACGCACAAGGTGGGGCAGCCACGGGTCAGGTGTCTCATAGATGTGTTGTTATACACGATCCCTCTGATTCTCCACCTAGGAAGGCTCACGTCTTCAGGTCAGAGCAGGAAGAGAGGCAGGCAGAGCAGTTATCACCAGCACCTCCTCTCAGCTGCCTCCTCAGAGGTGCAGGCTTCGAGTTCCATCTCCACATCACGATCGATCGTGTCGCCGGGATCCTCTGCTCCTCCTGTAATGTATTCCATCTTGTGACTGATGGGAACAAGTCTTTAAAAGGGCATTTTTCAGAACCATGATGGTACAGTGGTCACGCTGTCTGGCCCTGACAGCTCCAAACAAGTTACAGGCCCAGAAATTACATGGAGCAGCTGTCCATCAAGCGTCTCCATGGTCCACTGACTGCTCACAAGAAACAGTGAAACCATGCATGCAGTCCACCGGCACACAGCTGTGATTGGAAGTGTTTCGGTTTTCATCACTAGCATCAGCAGCAGAGTCTCTGGCATCACTACCCGTGAGTGACAGCTTCCAGAAACAAATCAGATGGACCATGTGTGCCTCCTTCTCCCACCTTGAGTGGTCATGCATCCTGCAAACTGCATCTAAAAGACCCCTTGGCAGTGACTGGGGTTCTACTTATGTACCTCCTCTGTTTGTTGTATTCCATACTGTTGGTTGGAACACTAACTGGCGGAGGTTAGCCTCTCCCCATCCCACAGATATGGAGCTTGGCCATGTGATTTGGTGTGATTCCTCCCAGAAGAAACGTGAGAGAAGGCTTGGCTTATGATTTTCTGGTTTTATTCCCAATAGAAGAACATAGAGCCTCACCCTGCAGGACGCCAGAGGGGCAATGTGACTGCTTGGTCCCAAGTGTGGATGGCTATGTGTCATTATCAGGAGGAAGCTTTTACCATGTAGTCTTCGGTGAGCATCACAGACCTCCTACTTCTCAGACAGTAATTGCTCCATCAGCTCTGAGTACCAGATTAAAGGCAGGTAGTATTCAGCCACAGCCTCCATGATGGCTATGTAGCATGGGTGAATAATGGACCTTTGTGTTTGTAACTTACTGATCATTTAGTATGGAGGCATCGCCTCGCATACCCCAACTAAAATGCCTTCTTCCCTCTTCCAATCCTTTAATATTTATCAAGCACCTACCAAGAACTGAGAGTTTTTTATGAAATGACACCTGCCATACTGCAGGCACTGGATTGGGCATGGAGTGTAAATAAGAGACAGTGCATAACAGGAAGAGAGATGTTACACAGACACAATATGATACAGTGGTGAGTTTTGTAACGTGATGCATCATGGGCTTGGAAGAAGCAGCTGCTCTCTCCACCTTCTCTATGAATAGAAGGGAGGAGGCTTTAGAGGAGCAAATTTCAATTTAATATTTAATGAATAAATACAATTGACTGAATGACTTTGACGTAGGAGCTGAAACAGAGAAAACTGGAGATTCACTTGGCAAGGAAGGGAGGAAATGACATTCCAATAGCCAAAAATGGGGAAAAGAGATTTCAGACAGGAAAACAATGCGTAAACAATGACATAGGGAAATCTCTCATGTTCGGTGAGAATGGGGCTTAGGACAGACAGCTGAAGGGAGTAGATGATGCCAGAAATGTCCATCAGGATCAGGTTGGAAAGAGTACGGAAGGACAGTCTCAGGAGGTCAGAGGTTATGGAGGGAGAAGTGGAGGTTTCTGAGCAGGTGGTGTGGAGCAAGAGATGTGGCTGGGTTTAGGGGTCAGAAAGGATGGAATTCACTCTGAGCAAAGTGGGATTACGACATCTAGAAGAGCAAATCTCCAGTGGAGGGAGAGAAAAGGACACACTCCCTCTTGGGCCAGCTTTCCTGGGAAACAGAGTGCAAGGAGAGGAGATAGGTGAGCACAGCGCTGGGGGATGCTCCCGGGAACGTCTCCTGTCATGCAGGGAAGGAAGCAGGAGGTGGCCAAGAGTGCAGTGGAGCTGTGGTGCAGCCACAAGAGAGGCGCCAGCCGATCTAAGCCTGAGAGAGTTCATCAGAGCTGCCCTGAACCGAGACAAGAGCAGCAGGCCCTCGCACCCACACTTCAGCCAGCTCTTGGACATGGGCTGCCTCTGGGGAACAGAATGCATCTTGGGCAAGGTGCCTCGTTTCCACAGAGGGCAGCTGCTGGGACAGGACACACCTGAGCTGTCAGCAGCAAACGCTCTCAGCAGCCAGGAGAACAGATGCCTGGGTACCAGAGGGAGACCCCTGAATCCGGGAAGCAGGTGAGGGCATCCACTCTACACCCTCCCAGGGCACAGCAGCAGTTAGATATACTGAGCATTCGCTGTCGGTCCTGTATTGTGCTAAGTAACTTACTGTGCGACATCATTTAATCCCCACTGCTGTGACCTGAATTTTGGTGTTCCCCTCCCATGCTAGAACCAACATGGTAGTATTAAGAGGTGAAATTTGGGGCCAGTGCTGTGGTGTAGTGGGTTAATGCCCTGGCCTGAAGCGCCCGCATCCCAAATGGGCACCGGTTTGAGACCTGGCTGCTCCATTCCCAATCCAGCTCTCTGCTTTGGCCTGGGAAAGCAGTGGAAGACGGCCCAAGTCCTTGGGTCCCTGCACCCATGTGGGAGACCCGGAAGAAGCACCTGGCTCCTGGCTTCGGATCAGCTCAGCTCTGGCCATTGCAGCCAGTTGGGGAGTGAACCAGTGAATGGAAGACCTCGCTCTCTCTCTGCCTCTCCTTCTCTCTATGTAACTCTGACTATCAAATAAATAAATAAATTTTTTAAAAAAAGAGGTGAAATTTTTAAAAGTGATTAAGTCTTGAGGGCTGTGCCCTCTTGGATGAGATGAACGTCCTTGTGAAAGAAGCTCAGGACAGGCCCCAGCTCCTCCCACCATGTGAGGAACCAGGAACAAGGTGCACCCTGGAGATGGGGAGTAGCCCTTGCCAGACACTGAATCTGCTGGAACCTTGATCTGGGATTTCTCAGCCTCCCAGAACAGTGAGAAATACATTTCTGTTGCTTATAAAGTGCCCAGTCTAAGGGATTTTGTACAGAAGCCCTAAAACCATCACGCAACCCTTTGTAGTAGATTCTGTTTATTACAGACAAGAAAACAGAGGCTCCATGAGGTTACGTTATCTGCCCATGGACCCTGGCCTGAACTTGACCTTCAGCTATGTCTGGTGTTGATATTCAAAAGTCCTGAGTATCTCAATACAGAGGCCACACTGCAGGGCAGACCCATTAAAAGAATAGTCTATGGGACTCTCTATGGAGAACTCCAATGCCCTTTCATGGGTTCTCCAGAACACCTGGGAGCGAAGCATCAGACACTGGAGCCCCACTTCACCTGGCACATCTCAGTGCCAGGCCACCGTACTCCCCAGTCACAAGGGCCCTCCTTGACTCTTCCCTGCCCCACTGCAGGCTAAGTGCAGAAGGGATCTCTCAGAAGGATGGACCATCGGTGATCTGAGATTTGGAGCACAGTGGCCAAAAGTCATGACAGGCGGCCTGCCTGAGTACCAGCCAGGTGCCAGGGCCCATCACAGGCATTGCTGCCAGCCTATTATTCCCCGGTTGTGCTCGAAGGAACTCCCAGAAAGCAGATCACACAACCTGGATGTGAACAATTCAGAATGTCTTTCCTTCTTCCTGCATCTCCAACAACACAGTGAAATACGGATGCAGTCCCTCGAGCAAACTGCCCACGGCTCAGGGCTCGATGGCCACATGGGGTCAGTGGTTACCATGGCTATCACAGGGGTCCGGCGCAGGACATTTGCAGACCATCCTATTGTGCGGTAACAGGTTTCTTGGTGGTTCTGGAGGAAGCAACACAGCCTCAGCGATGACTCAAAATCTCCCCCTGCCCCTCACCCACTGTCCCAAATCTTTTCATAGAAACAACAGTAGCAAATAAACCTAATTAATCTAAGACTGAAACATATATAATTAATCCAGAAGGGAGAAGGGAAATCATTTTTGTACCTGTTATGTTCACTTGATAAACAGGGGAGAGTTAATGACTCTGTAGTTCCAGAAAAGTCCACAGGGGAATTGGCATCTCTTATCTCAGCCCCCTGCAGAGCGAAAGGGCCTGTGCTTTGAATCATGCCCGAGATCAAAGAAGATCTGTGCATGTCATTACCACATTTCCTCCCCTTCCCTCCTACGTTTTCAAGTTTTCTTGATACAGGAGACTGGCCTACATTAGCCTGCCAGGAAAGAGAGAGGCTAGCACTCCATGATAACACTCACAAATTAAAGCAAAGTGGCTGCGGCTCTGTGTCTAACTCCCTTCCTAGTCACCTCCTGAAATACAAACACATGATGCACAACACAGAATTAACGGAAGCCTTGCAGTCCTCTGGTCCCTCTCGCCATCTGTGATGCTCAGGCTAAGCCATCGTGTCTTTAGACTTGAGCTGAGTGTCCCTAGCACTGTGTGTGTGTATGCGTGTAAGGGGACATCTGAGATCTCCCCCAGAAAGACAGCTCTATGTGGACACCTATCAAGGTCTCAGAAGTGGGATTATTTCTTAATTCTAGCCAACTTTGTCTCCTCCTGACCACTGACCATTTCTCTCGAATCTCTTTGGGGACCCAGAGAGCAAGCACAGGTCCATGTTTTAAAAACATTCCCTTGACAACTGCCTCTTTGGAAGGTCTCTGGGTCTCTCTCTTGATCTCAAGGTGTCCTAACTGGCCCCTCTGTAAGCATATTCGCCTATACCTGTCAATCTCCTGTTTCGAGATGGACAGCTAAATCTGAGCTCCAGCCCGCAGGTGCATGGGCACAGGCCTCTCCACCACAAGGATCTGTAAACAAAGGGATTTGGGGGATCAGAAGCTGCTTCAGAGAAATGCTCCACCACCACAGGCTCATGGTCTCCCCCCTGCCGTGTGTCCATTCCCAAATTCCTCCCTGGATTCTCATAATGAAGGCCAGGTTAGGAAAGAGCAACATTAATTAGTTATAAATTAAAAGCTATTACCATAATAATGAAAAGATGAGCGAATGCAGTATCCTTTTCATCCACAGTAGTATTTACAAAAGAAAGATTAATAAGGTAATTTTACCCGCAAATCTACAAGGAGTTCAGCTGAGGAAGCACACAGGAAGGGAAGGAGCCAGGTGCCAACATCGCCAGTAAGGAGGGAAGGCCTCCTGCCTGTCCACAAGCACACTGAGCACAGAGACCCTCAAAGGTCACCCAGCAAGTGGAGGAGCGACTGAAATCCAGAACAACTGATGCTACAGCCTTCACTCTGGGCCACTCTGCTTTCTGCACTGTGCCTGCACATCCAGGGTCCCAAGGCCCCAGTTACAGAGCGAGAGACTGAGACTCTAGCAAGTGACTGATTTGCTCCAACCACGCAGCTAGAGGAAAAGGAGTCAGGCCTCTGCCCTGCGGCATGCAGGCTTGCCAGGTCACACAGTCTGCATGAGCAATCCCAGCAAGCCCCCGTGGGAATGGCTCACAAGTGTTTGCGCAGGCAGCCACATCACAGCGACCTCACAAGCTAAGAGCCCAGACACAGGCCTGCAGCTCCATGTCCAAAGCAGCTGGCAGGAAGGAAGGGGCCCTCACGCATCTGCTGCACCCTAGAGAGGTAGCTGGCAGGAGGGAAGGGGCCCTCACGCATCTGACGCACCCTAGAGAGGTAGCTGGCAGAAGGGAAGGGGCCCTCACGCATCTGATGCACCCTAGAGAGGCAGAGGTAACTGAAGCAAAGCCAGAGTCAAGCCCCTTTCAAGATTGTGCCTTACATTATCTGCAGGACTCCAAGGCAGACTGGGGAGCACAGGACCCCCCGGTGTGGCTGCTGATGGAAAAGGCGGGACCCCTGGAGTCCCCACAACCCTCCAAAGGCAAATGAACAATGCAGGGGGTAAAGGCATGCAAAACTGAGAGGCAATGCATTCAGTAATTCACTAAAAGGTTTTTTTAAATTTCAACTTTCACTTTAGAAATTGCCCCAGGATTCAGAAAATGAAAGGAGAAATAGCCCCTAAAGCTAAAATACCAAAACTGCAGATGCAGATGTTATATGCAAACCAATTCACAACAGGATGAAAAAGGTGACCAAATCCAAGGGAGCCCCCACTCCAGGGCTCCAGGACTGTGAGAGCTGGATGACCTGTCATTCTTTCCTGCCTGCACTCTCAACGGCTGTCCCCTACCCCACCCTAGCCTTGTCTTCAACATGGCCACCCCCATCTACTCTTCAAGACTAATGAGCAATAGTGCTGGGATTAGCAAAGGAGTGGGTGACATTGAGGGACCAGAAGCAAGCAAATCCTACTCATCCCCAAATGGTGGTTCTTAGGGGAACTGAAAACAGAAGCAAAGGAAACTCGAGCACTGCTCTGGCTGGCTGAGCTTGGGCACCCAACTCTAGAGAAGTGAGACTGAGCCCCTCAGAGCGCCCCTTACCCTCAATTCTCCAGACCTAAGCAGGCCACTCCAGCATGTCAACCACCTACTACTACCAGGGTGTAGCCAAAGCTGTATTCAAACCACAGTGCATTTCCCACTAACTCAGAATAAAAACAAAAGAACTGACCCACCCAGTTATAAGTTTAAAATATTTAGAAAAGCAGGAGAGATGGATTAATAAGTCAACAAGTATTTAGTGAGTTAGAATATCATTTTTTACTTTTATTGAATAAGTATAAATTTCCAAAGTACAGCTTTTGGATTACAGTGGCTTTTTTCCCCCTCTTAACTTCCTTCCCACCTGCAACCTTCCCATCTCCCGCTCCCTCTCCCATCCCATTCACATCAAGATTCATTTTCAATTATCTTTATATACAGAAGATCAATTTAGTATATAAAAATTTCAACTAGAATATCATTTTTAAATGACAAGACTGATGTGATAGCTGTTTCTTTTCAAAAGACTATGAAATAGCTAAGCCTTTGTCAAAAAGGAAAAAGACAAATACACAAAATTAGGAGTGGATAAGGCACATAAATCACATTTATTCAATCCTTCATTCAACAAATAATCACCAAGTATCTACCAAGTGTCAGGAACTGGTGATACAACAAGTTAGGAAAAAGTCTTTGCTATAACACAGTAAAGAAGAAAAGATTATGACATTTACAGTGTGTTAGGAGGAATGTGTAAATTTTTTTTGGAATGTGTAAATTTTATGAGACTCCTGTGTGAAACTGTTAGGAAGCTACATCTCAACGAAATGCATAATTTTTCAGGACAATATAAAGTTAATATCTAGCTTCACTAAATCAAGACCCATTATTTTAAACCTTAAATATTTATTCAAATTTATCTCCCAAAACTACCACAACAGATGCCTTTGAAAACTAGCTCCAAGAACTCCTGGGAGAACCGACGACTCTGAAGGTTTGTCTGAGAAGGGCTCTCGGTGCACCGTAAGCCACCATGGCAGCCCTGTCACCAGGCGAGAGTGAGACAAAGAACACAAGGAAAATGCTGAAATCAGGGGCAGGAGCTGTAACGCAGCTGCTTAAGCCATCACTTGGGACGTCCACATCCCACATCAGAGTCCTGGTTGGAATCTCAGCTGTCCTGTTTCTGACCCAGCTTCCTGCCAATGCACCTGAGGAGGCAGAAAATGATGGCCCAAGAGCCTGCGCCCCTGCCACCCATGTGGGAGACCAGGATGCAGTTCCATGCTCCTGGCTTTAACCCAGCCCATCACCAGCTAATGTGGGCAGTTAGGAATGAGCCAGTGGATGAAAGATCTCTCTAATAAATCAATAAGTCTTTTCTAAAATTTAATAAAATCAAATATGAGTCCACAATCTCTCCTCCAGATTGTGAAAGTAAAAACACTCTGAAACCTGTGTTTTTCACCACTCATGTGGTGGCAGTGTTCCCCTCCCTGCCGCAGAGCCCTCACCCTTGTCAGGCATGCTGGTGGCCGAGGGGTTCAGCTCTCTGTCGCAGTGGGGAAGATGCAGACAAACCACTGCTCCCAAAACCCCCCGTGCACCCCAGCAGTGTCACTATCACACCCTTGTTGATCTCCTCTTTCTGGTCATTTTTTTCTTCATTTATTTATTTGAAAAACAGAGACAGAGACAGATGAAGCTCCCCTGCACTGGCTCACTTGCAAAATTCCTATAATTGCTTGGACTGGGTGGGGCCACATCAAGAGGCTCAGAACTCCATGGCTGATGCCTCCCAGTGTGCACATGAGCAGGAAGATGCACCTGGGAGTGGCCCTGGGAGTCGAATCCAGGACATCTGATATGGGATGTGGGCATCCCAAGCAGCATATTAGTTCCTATGCAAAGTCCCCAACCTTCTTTCTAGTCACTTGTCCACTTCTCAATCTGTCCTGAGAAAGTTTCCAAATCAGTCGCTGTCAGACACCCTTGTCTCCGGCGAGCTGTTAGGGAACCCATCTTAGGAAAGCAGATCGGCCGGCTCCTGAGTGTACTCACAGCATTCACTCACCTGACTCAGCTTTGCTCTCCTAGTTTGGGCTGCACAAACACCACTGTCTTTTGTTAAGGAGGACTTCCCCAGACTCCACTGGTTTATTACATAGAACGCACAAGAAATGCATCATATTGCCTTCCTAAAAAACTAATAAAATGAGGAACCTGCATTGTGGCACAGAGGGTAAAGCCACCACCTGCAATGCTAGCATCCCACATGGGCGCCGGTTTGTGTCCTAGATGTTCCACTTTCAATCTAGCTCCCTGCTAATGGCCTGGAAAAAGAAGTGGAAGATGGCCCAAATACTGGGACCCCTGCATCCATCTGGGAAACCTGGAAGAAGCTCCTGGCTGTGGCCTGGCCCATCCCTAGCCACTGAGGTTACATGGAGACTGAACCAGCAAATGGAAGCTCGCTCTCTCTCTCTCTCTCTCTCTCTCTCCTCTCTCTGTAACTCTTTCAAATAACTAAACCAATCTTTAAAAAACTAGTAAAATAATAATTATACAAACATTTAACCCCAAGGGTTTCAGATAAGATAAATACATGTCTATATAAATATATAAAATGTATACAAATACATAAAATACTAGCAAACTAAATGCACTATATAAAGGAATAAAAACCATGACCAGTTAAAGTTCATTACACCAATGGTTTATTATTTGGAAAGTTGGTCACACAATTTGTAAAAATAAGAGGTCAGTAAAGTAAAAGCATTTGACAATCTTAACATTTACTCCTGACATAAATAAACCAACATAAAAAAAAACTAAAATGCACCTCCCTAGCCCAACAAATATTTTTCTCAAAAAAATACCCACTGGGGTGGACATTTGGTGCCTGGAACACCTGCAGCCCACATCAGAGTGTCTGGATCCAAATCCTGGCTGAAATTCTGATTCCAGTTTCCTGCTGAGGCACCTGCTGGGAAGCAGCAGGCAATGGCTCAAGTATTTGGGTCCCTGCCACCCAGATGAGGGGCCCAGACTGAATCCTCAGCTCCTGGCTTCAGCCTTCCCAGCCCTAGCTGTTGCAGGCATTTGGAGAATAAACCAGGAGGTAAAGAAGATACCTATTTCAATCTCTTTCTCCCTCCTTTTTTCCCTCCCTGCCTCTCCTCTCCCTATCTCCCTGTCTCCTTCTACCTTTCAAATAAACAAAACAAAATTTAGAAGCTTAAAACAAATAGACATCAAACTTATTAAAATTCCAAATGCCATCTTCCACTTCTTTTTCCAGGCCATTAGCAGGGAGCTAGATTGGAAGTGGAACATCTAGGACACGAACCGGCGCCCATGTGGGGTGCTAGCATTGCAGGTGGTGGCTTTACCCTCTGTGCCACAATGCAGGCTCCTCATTGAATCCAGGAAAGAGAAAAAAAAAGTCTGCTATTCCACTTATTTAACCTCATTCTGGAATTTCTAGCACAAGCAAAAAATAAAATATCTGTAAGTATTAGAAGACAGCAGCATCATTATTTATAGATGGTATTATCATCTACCTTAAAACCCAAGGGCATAACTGATCACTGTTAGAGCTGATAAAAGATTTTTAGTATGAGAGACAAAAATGAAATGTTTGCCTAAAAACCCATCTTTTTATACCATCCAATTAGACAGCATAATAATAACTTTGTCCTATGTATAAAGACAAAAATAAATAAATCAATCAACAAGAAATATCCAAGACCTATAGAAGAAGAACCCTAAAACTCCACTGGGAGAGAAAACACAGGAGATCTGAGTCCATGGCCAGACTCACCTGGAGCTTAGATAAGGGAAAGCAACCTTCTGAAGAAGTCCATGGTCTCTAAATTAATTGGTAAATCCATGCAGAGCCAACCACAGGCTAAACAGGACTTTCAGGGGCACACTTGACTAAATTTTTCTCAAATTTTTCTGGCAGTCAAACATGAAGAATGCCTGGGAGACCTCTGGAGTGTAGCAGAACAGAGGAACAGAGCTCTCCAGTACTGAAACACATCCCAGCTACAGCAGTGAGCCAAATCTTTTTACTGATTTTTTTTTAAAGTCAGAGAAATAGACAAAGAGAGAGAGATCCTCCACCTGATGGTTCACTATCCAAATGCTCACAACAACCAGAGCTGTGTCAGGCTGAAGACAAGATTTAAAAACTCTATTGGGTCTCTCACACCGGTGGCAAGGACTCAAGTACTTGATGCTACCCAGGGTGTGCACTATTATGAAGCCAAATTAGAAGTGGAGCAGCCAGGACCAAAACTAGGCATCTCAAGAGCCAATTTAAGCTGCTCCACCAGGTCAAGATAATACCATTTTATAGGGGCTGGTGTTGAGGTACAGCAGGCTAAGTTGCCACTTGAGACACTGACATCCCATACCACAGAGCTGGTTCAAGCTCCAGCTACCCAGCTTCTGATCCAGGTTCCTGCTAATGTTCCTGGGAAGGAAGCAGAAAAATGACCCAAGTACATGGTCCCCTGCCACCCACATGGGAGACGTGGATGGAGTTCCTGGCTCCTGGCTTCAGCCTGGCTCAGACCTGGCTGTTGCAGCCATTTGGGGTTGTGAATCAGTGGATGGAAGCTCGCTCTCTCTCTCCCTCTCACTTCTCCCCTCACACCCATCTGTCTCTCCCTCTGTCACTCAGCTTTTCAAATAAATAAAATTAATCTTTAAAAAAAATACTGTATGAACAGAAACGAATGAATGGAAGATCACTAGATCCCAAAACACATGGGGATGTGTTATCCAGCCTGCCTTTCCTCGAAGTGGGAAATATGTGAATTATTTTATTTTTTATTTGTTGAACTCTTTATTGACTGGAACAATAACCTTTGACCAAAATACCAATTAAAATATGTTATGTCAAAAACAATAAAATATCAAGTTAAAAAAATATATTGGAACTAGTTATCTTCTTGGAATAGAATGATAATAAAGTTCACTCCTTACACTAAAATAAGTACCCAGTGTGCTAAAGACATAAATAAAAGGAAAGAAAGAGGGGAAGAAGAAAAGGAGGAAAAGAAAGAGAAACCATAAAGACACCAGAATAAAGGGAAAACATTTTAGGAGAGTAAAAAAGATCTCTCTGATAATAAAACCAAGAGTCACAAAATACTGTTAAGTTTCACCACATAAAAAATTCGAATTAAACTCTGTGCGAAAAAAAATAAAAGCCTGTAACCAGGTACAAAGAAAACCACCACCTGAGAGAACAATAATGTAACATATGTAAAAGAATTAACATGCCTGATCCTGAAGAACATCTACAAATAAAAACAAAGCAAACCACCTGAGAGAAAAATGTGCAGAGTAAAACCAGCTAATTCTACAGAAAGACAAAAACACAAAAACATCTGAAAGTATTTTTCTACTTCACTAATAGCTGAATTAATGCTCATCAGAAATATTTTTCATCTCATCTCTTCAATAACAAGATCAAGACAACTGATGGAAATCAGCACTGGGAAGTAAGCATGAAGACTACAACTCTTCCAAGTGGCTGTCAATATTTTGAACTGTGAATTGTATCAATAAAGAAAAGGTGGGGCTGGCTTCATGGTTCAGCAGATTAAGCCACTGACTGCAGTGTGGGCAGCCCATAGGAGTGCAGGTTCAAGTTCCAATTGCTCCACTTCCAATCCAGCCATCTGCTAATGTGCCTGGGAAGGCAGCAGAAGATGGCCCAAGTACTTGGAGTTCTGGGCTCTTGCCTTCCTCCTGGCCCAGCCCTAACTATTGTGGCTATTTGGGGAGGAGAAAACCAGCAGATGGAAGCTCTCTCTCTCGCTCTCACTCTAAATCTAACTCTATATTTCAAGTTAATAAAATAAATATTTTTAAAAGAATAAAAAGAAAATGCCTAGAGGACGCACCCTGCACAGCCAGTGGTGGTGACCAACAGAGGGCAGGGCTGGCACACTATGTACACTTCTGAAACAATAGATTTCTTTCTTTACTTAAAAAAATAACGGTAATCGTTCATGCTTAGTGACAGCTTGCCATATGCCAGCCCCGATGCTATAAAACTCTGCCTGAATTACCTGTGCCCTCCCACAATCCCCAGACTGCCTTTGGAAGGAGTCAGGTGCCTCACCTGCTGTCCTTGGTCCTGAAAGACCGAAGCTTCCACTGCCACTTCTAAGCCCCCTAGGAGGAATCCCCTGTCCCTCTCTCCTTTCCTTGCCCAACCCTCCCAGAACCTTCCTTGATGGAAATGCTGAGAGCAGGACTTGCCTGGAAATACCTCCAGGTATCCATAGGTGGTTTTCCTTTGCTTCCAAAGCCAGAAGAATCTCCCTTGCTCCCACTTGTGTCTCCTGAGGACACAGCAGAAATGTCCTCACTTGGCAACTGCATCTGCTGGGAAACAGTTAGAACCTGGAACACTTAGTATCCTTAACAGAGTGGTTCTCGGAGTGTGGTCCCCAGGCCAGCAGCATCAGCATCAGCTGGAACTTGTTAGAAATGCAAATTCTTGGCTGCAACCCTGGGCACAGAGCCCGGCAATCTGTGCTTTATCAGGCCCGCCAGGTAGTGCTAATGCAGCAAAATCTAGAGAAGCTCTCTAATCACTTGAGAACTGACAAAACCAAGAGTCGGAGAACTTAAATGACTTTCTTGGGACATGCAGCCAGCATGTGGCTTGGCTGCGATTTGAACCCAGATCTTCCTGATTAGTGTGCTATATTCTTTTTATGACACGTTTTTATTTGAGAGGTGGGAAGGGAGAGGGGATGAGAAGGAGGAGGGAGGGAGAAGGGGAGGGAGAGGGGAAAGAAGAGGGGAAAGGGAGAGGGAGAAGGAGGGAGGAGGAGGGGGAGGAGAAGGAGGAGAAGGAGGGGGTGGTTGGGAGGAGAGCAGGGGAGAGGGGGGAGAGGGGGAGAGGGGGGAGAGGGGGGAGGGAGAGAGGGGGAGAGAGAGAGAGAGAGAATGAGAGAGAATGAGAATGCAAAAGCAAGTGAGTCCAAGAGCAAGAAAGCGAGCACTCCCATCCACCAATTCACTCCCAGAATCTTTGGTCCCAAGGCTGGGATGAAAGGGAGGAGCCTAGAATGCAGTTCAGGTCTCCCACATAGGCAGCAGAGATCCAGCTACTTGAGCCATCACCCACTGCCTCATAGGATGCACACAGGCAAAGAGCTGGAATAGGGCCCAGAGCTGGGACTGGAACCCAGGTACTCCAACTTGGGCATCTAAACTGCTGGGCTAAATGCCCACCCCCTAAGCAATATTCCTATGCACTGTGCTATACCACTTCCACAGGTACTGCTTACGTGATGTTAATTCAGTGAACACAAATTTTCTTTTAAAAGTACAAATAATGTTCTTAAATGTTGTGATGATTAGCTGTAGAATTGACTTTTTAAAATTTATGAAGCTGACAACAAAGAAGAAAATTATGCTAATCTTGCCCTCTTTAGCTCCATCCACATCACAAGCCTCCTATTTGGACCCCAGGGACAAGGCTGCCTGTTTCCCCCAGACAGCCACATCTAGCTTCGAGAAAGCATTTAAAGAGCCCTGCCAGCCAGCAGGGGTGGCAGTAACACGTCACCAACCTCTCTTGGCCTTTGATCATTGCACAAGACCTACCTCTTCTAAGACAATCCCAGCTGGAAGGTGAACTCAGCTGTCCACGGTTACTTGGGCCAGTGCCATGGTCATTGTCAAGCCAGGTAGTCTAAAGCAAGGGTTGGCAAACTGAGACCCTGCACCACATCTGGCCTGCTTCCTTTTTATATAAATAAAATTGCACTGGAGTATAACTAAGCTTATTTGCTCATGTACTATCGATATCTGCTTTCATGCCACAGTGGCAAAGTTGAGCACATGTGACAGAAACAGTATGTCTCCAACAGCCCAAAACATGTATCAGGGGCCAGTGCTGTGGCATAGCCCATAAAGCCGCTGCCTACAGTGCAGGCATCCCATATGGGCATTGGTTCAGGTCCCAGCTGCTCCACTTCTAATCCAGCTCTCTACTATGGCTTGGGAAAGCAGTGGAAGATGGTCCAAGTGCTCGGGCCCCTGCACCCACGTGGGAGACAACAAAGAAGCACCTGGCTCCTGGCTTCAGATTGGCCCAGCTCTGGCCATTGTTTCCATTTGGGGAGTGAACCAGTGGATGATAGAAACCCCCCACCCCGCCCTGCTCGCTCTCTGCCTCTGCCTCTGTAACTCTGCCTTGCAGATAAATAAATAAATCTTAAAAAACAAAACACATGTATCCGTTTTCTAACTCTTTAAACAAAACATCTGCTGGCTGAAGCATGTTCTAAACATTTATCAAAGGAAAATGAACACATCTTTGCAGCCCACCAGGTCTAGACTCAAATTCTATGTCTTTGATGGACCAGAGTCTCACCTCCAACAAGGTCCTTAATCCCCCAAGGTCTCAATTTCCCCACCTGTGTAAGAGTTGCTCCACAGGACAGAAGCAAGGGTTAAATAAAACATGTTGAAGGGCTGACACACAACAGGCACTCAATGAGGGTTGCCTTCCTCCCCTTTCCTCTGTTAGTACAGATGCTGGTCAAGACCAGTGCTGTCCTGGTTCTGGCACACAGTAGGCGTGTTATCCTTTTGATTCAGCAACTCCCTGTGCACATTCAGCAGGCAGAGGCTCCACAAAGCCTGAAGCTACAATTGAAAACGCCTCATCGTCCACTGAAAGAGGGGATAATTTACTAACCAGGCAGCACATTTGGACACTATACATCATCTCCTAAAGCCACACTCGTCCTGCCCGGAGCCAACAGTCAGCTCTGCCCTGGAAATGAAAAACAGGCTCCCAGGGATGGCAGATCCTGACAACAGGAGGAAAAGAGAAAGAGGCCTAACTGGGAAACGCTCCAGTCCCACAAATCTCTGCAGCAGATTTCCCCCTCGGTGACCTTAGAATCTTTCACCAACAGAGGTTTTATAACCCCAGCTGCCTGAGAACACACAGCTAAATCTGCCTCTTTTCTCGGCCAACTACAAGAACAACCAGGCACAAGAGAGTTGCCCTGGGCAAAGGAGGTGCGGAGGACATCCTTCCACCCACCCTCCATTATCACTTGGCTCCTTCTCCTCCCAGCCTGAGCTGTGACTCTAGCAGATTATCTCAGTCATGCCATGCATCCCCCCTCTCCTAACACAAGCTAACTCTGAGTCCTGTGTCTTACCTGTGACATAGTCTTCCCACTTACGCTGTGAGCCTAAGAATTTCAGGACCAGCAGTCTTCCCTTACAGCCTCACCACTTCCCAACTCCCCTTTCTCCTTTCCAGGTCATCCTGCTAGCTTGCACATGGGGAGAGGGCACATTTGGGACCACGGGGTCTGCTTTCCTACAGGTAGCCACTGTGATAAACGTACCGTCTCCCTGCATCAACCCTCACCTCTGGTGCAGTGACTGTCCACTGAGGAGCAGCCTGGGCCCGATTTCTGTATGCTAATGTTTTGGTCTCCTCCTATTTTGCCTGTAATCCACATTAGCACCTTTGTATAGAATGCCGATTTTCAGTGCTCATATTCTGTGACCAGGTCCACTAGGCAATGGGTCTTGGTCACCTGTGGCCCATCAGGACTGTGGAAGGGGCACGCTGGATAACAAACCCACTGCACCTCTCACCCCCAGGACTCAGCTCTCAGGAGAGGAGAGCTTTTGCCTGTCCCAGCCAGGTATTCTAGTGCCAGGAACACAGGCCCCTCAGGGGTGGGTGTTGACTGCAAAGGCACAGTACCTGGCAGAAGTCTGAGAGGCCAGCAAGGCACACCTTCCCTCAGCCAGCAGGGAGGCGCCGAGTGAGTTATGTCACAGGTTGATACGTTCCAATACAAGAGGCAGAAGAGTGAAAGACTCCCCTTGTCCAGAAATCAAGAACTTGTCAGGAACTTGGATGAGAAGGAAAAAGAAAAACACTAAGTCACAGTTATGTGTAGTTAACATTTTGTCAAATTTCATTGTGTGCTAGACATAGGCTAAAAAATTCACTTGAATAATCCTATTCAATGCTCACACATAACCTTTGAGGAAAGTTCTAGCATTGACTTTATTTCATAGAAGCATCAAGACTCAGAAAGCTTAAGTGCCTTGGCCAAGGTTACACACAGTCTACAAGCAGCCACCCCCACCTGAGCCTCCCTGCCTCCCAAGTTCATGATGGAACCACTACCTTCCTTTCCAGGGGTTATGTGTACAAGTTCACAGGCAGACCAGAGACCAAACACAGAGAACCCAAACCACAAACATGCAAAATTATCCAGTCCAGGGACCAGTGTTGTTGTGGTCCAACAGGTGAAGCTGCTGCCTGGGACGCTGGCATCCCATATGAGCACCACTTCCAGTTTCCACTGCTCTGCTACTGTTTCAGCTCTCTGTTGCTGTGTCTGCAAAGGCAGAAGATGGCCCTAGTACCTGGACCCTGCCACATGCATGGGAGACCTGGATGGAGTTCCAGGCTCCTGGCTTTGCCTGGCCCACCCTCAGTTACTGCAGCCTTTAGGGGAATGAACCAGCAGATAGAATATGTCTTTCTCTGTCCCTATGTCCCTCCCTCCCTCCCTTCTTCCCTTCTCTCTCTCTCTCTCTTTACCTTTCAAGTGTATCTTTTTAAAAAATAAAAACTTAAAAATTAATTATCCAGTTCAGCCTTCCCACTTAAAAAATGGACAAACTGGGGTCTACAGCAAGAACAAGACCTTCCCAGGGTCACCCAGCAAGTTAGTAGCCTGAATAATGCCAGGAAGGAAATTTTTATAAAGCACTTCTTACATCATAGGGTTGAGAAGTGGCTAAGACTCTCAGAGCCAGAGCTTCCTCCCTCTTCCACCTACTGCTTATTCCACCACCACCATCCAGCTCTGTTGATGCTGGGCTTCAGGGCTCCCAAGATCTCTTTAACAGACACCTGCACGTGCATTTCAGAGATGACATCATCATGGTTCAAAGTCATTCATGGTGGATGCAGCAGGATCCCAGAGAGCAGCATGGGGCCAGCCTGAGGGCCAGAGAATAATCCGGCCTGAGCAAAATCTGTGCCCTGAGCACAGCTGCTGGTCCTGGAAGGAGACTGGAAAGCAAACCCAATCAGGGAGCCCAGCATAACAGCACCCAAAGGTGGGCAGCAGCTGGGAGAGGAGGGGAGGCAGGTCTCAGCAGAGGGCAGTTGACCAGGGTGCCACCTGCAGCCTTCAAGGTTAGGGAGGGTGAGAATGCCCACCAGGGAACCCAGATGAGGAGGCTACCATTCCCCATGGTGCAGAGGAAGAGTGGACAGGGTTCAGAGTGGACAGCACAGTTGCTAATCCTTTCTAGTGCGTCATCCCTGCAACCTTCAACACAGGATGGCCTCCACAGGAGCAGACACCACATCCAAGCATTGCTGGTGGTGCAGTCACAGACCTGGATTCCTTGGAGCTGAGGTGGCCGATCCAGGTCTGGGCTTCTCCGCTTGTGACGTGGGGCTCCTGATGGCGCCTTTCTCGGGATCCTCAGGAGGACTGAGCCCATGAGGTGTGCACGACGCTCAGCACAGCGTCCCTACCCACGGCTGCAAGGGGCGAGGAGTCTTCCCCAGCAGCACTGCCCACAGCTGCCGAGCCAGCGTAGTCCACCGTGTAGATGACTGGATAAAGCATCACCAAGCAAATTTAAAAATTCACGCAGGACTCATTTAACTTATTAAAGCAAGGAAGTAAGCAGGCGTGGTGGGGAAGCCTTTGGCTTTAACTACTCGAAATCAAATTGTTATTCCACTCTCCTATCCCAGCACTCAGTGCTAAGGTTATTTGGCATGTCTGGCATGTGACTACTTAAGAAAGGGTAACAGCCTCTAATTAAGCCTAAAAACGTCACCATGAGACAGGCAGGCAGGAGGAACATCTCTTCAGGAAAACATTTCTGGGCAGGCTAAGGCCAAAGAGCTGTCAATCAAGACACTGTCGCATGTTGGAGCTTTCACACTCAAAGAACCATGAGAGCCAGGGAGTAAATGCATGAGGATAATTTCCTCTAGAAACAGGGCAACCCAGGTCCAAGGGGACAAGGGACGTGGTTAGGTCCCCTGAGAAGGTACCATCATTCTTCCCTACCAACTCTGGTCCCGAATATTGCTTCCTTCGGCTTATTTCATCAGCACTGCATGGCACTGGCATAGCCAGATCAGCTACAGTAACTCACTCTCCAATCGTTTATGAACAACTAGTACATTCCAGGTATGGGGACTAAGCAATGGTAGACAAAAGGGATCCGGCCCTTGGGAGCTCACAATCTAATAGGAGCTGAAAGACAAAAGAAAGAGAACAGGAATTTACACGTGAGTCGCGGTTACAGACGACACAGAAAGACAGGACCAGAGCAGAGGACGGGAATTGAGACTCTGTGCCTAAGAAGTGGCATCTAAGCCAGAACCAGGAAGGTCAAGAGGACCAAGCCGTGCAGAGTTCAAGGATGGGCATCCTACCGAGACGGAAGAGTCAGTGCCAGGGCCTGGAAATAGGGGAGCACAGAGGAAAAGCGGATGGGGGGCATGGGGTCTTGCAAGATTTCATGGGCCAGGCTCATGAGTTTAGGTTTTATTCCACATGCATAAGGCAGCCAGATGCTGTGCAGCAGCAGCCATAGAAGTGTTTTCTGTTTTATGATTGGAGATGATCCCTGCAGTGGGCAACTAAGAAGTGATGGGGACACACAGAGAAGCTGCAGACGAATGGAGCTGCTACACGGGTCTCACCCAAAGCCTACCAAGGCTACTGAGAAGCCTCCTCCTAGGACAAAGAGTCTCAGATCCTCGGGGGTGAAAGAGAGGCAGAGGCTGGGGAGTATCAATGTGCCATTCCCCAGGGGTTCCCCTCCATCTCATCTGCAAACCCCTTCGGCCCAAAGAAGTAGTTCTCCTGAAGCCAGCATTGCACACACACGGTTCTGATCCTGGCCCTAGACACATCCTGGGTTTCTATAATCACTTGTTAAAATGAAATAAACTCAGCAGACAATGCCTCAGGGGTAGGAAGTGCTGCTGACTTTACTGGGAGACCAGGCTGCGAACTTCGTCAGCAACGTCAGCGAACAGAGAAACTTCCAAGCTCTGACCAGCAACTTTGCGTTCTGCTTTCAACATCTTTGCATGGTGAGGGTGGCCAGGAAAAACTCTGGGGCAAATATTCAGAGTGTCTCAGGCAAGCTTGGATTCTTTTCATCGACGTTGAAGATGGTTCGCTCAACAGTTTCTTTGCAATACAGCCCCACTCTCCGCCTCCATCCTGGGCCACCCCACCCCTGTCTCATAACCTGTTTTCCTCAGGCCCCCTCTGCCTCTCCCCTCCACACTGGAAGCTTCTCATGTTCCTGCTTTCTTGGGAACCCACAGAGCTGTGTTTGAGCTGAGCAATTCCCAGCTTTTTTATTTGACATCCCAGTGTGGCTCCAGTCATCTCCAGGGGAGTTGTGAAATTCATTTTCATTCACTTTAATTTAAAAAAGAAATATAGGCCATTTAGCTCTTTTAAGAGGGGAAAATGGGGTGTCACTCAACCAGCAGGGAGGTGAATCCTGACTTGAGCTGTCAGCTTATTGGGTAAAGCGGCTCTCTTCCAAGTATCCATGGGTCGCCTAGGCAAGTAAAGTGTTTTGCTAATGTCTGGGAGACATTCGCTCTTGGTGAGGAGGAAAATAAAGTTCAGAGAGAACAGAGTCGTGAGAAAATTAATGTTCTTTTATTAACTCCATTTTGGAAAAAGAAGGAATTCAACAAAATGATTCATATCACGCGTTGATTAGTCATTCTATCCGATAAGAACTTACTATCTAGCGTTCTCCAGAAGAAGATAATAATGAGAATGCTGATAGCAGATAACATTTATTTAGTTCACTTATTCTGTGCCCATGCAAGCACTGCTTCCATTAATCCCCCACAGTAACTCCATTAAGCAGTGGCTGTTTTGCCGTAACCGCAGAACACAGGCTGAGAGACGTTAAGACCTGTTATCCAAAAGCACACGGACAATAAGCAGAATCCAAACCCAGGACAGTGACCACAGTCTCACCACATGAGGCATTGCTTCTACATCTCAGAGAAACAAAGAGGAAGGAGGCACAGGTCTTCTGAAAACGATCTCATACATGGTAGGCAAGAGAGACAAGTAACCAAGTGCATGAACCATCTGTGAAAAGCAATATGAGAGAGAAGGCAGGAGTACAGCAGAGGGCTCTGGGCTCAGCCTGGGAGCACACCCCTCTAGAAGGAGGTAAAGAACTCAGGAGAGTCGGCTAGGTGGACCCAGTTGGGTCAGGGAGAAGAGGGGTTGAAGATAGAGGAAAGCAAGTGGGGGGTGGAAGCAGGGCCCAGGCCCAAGAAACACAGACATGCAGAAGAGGCTGTGCCAACAGTGGGTAGGAGAGGCTGGGGGTGGAGCAATCACTGACCCAGGTCAGAGACACCCAGGGAAGGGGTGAGCACCAGGGCGGCACCGTCAGCGGCACAATCTGGGACACAGCTCTGAGGCAGCCGCACGCATGGCCACATATCAGATCTGGGGACATGGAAGGGTGCAGGGCACCCACAGAGAATGTGGTTTGATGGGTGTCTGAGCAGGACGCCCCCCCCCAACCAGGAAATAGCCATGGGAGAAAACAGAAGACACTTGAATATAAGAGCTATGCTAAGGGGGTGGAAATGACAAGAGCTGGTGATTTCCAGAGAGCCATTTTGGAATATCAACCATTATGTTTCCAAATCCTCCTGGTGGCAGAAGGGTCTTTCCACTTGTATTTCTTGTGAGAGGGTGAATTCCTGATGGGTGTTTACTATCCACTCCACAACTGACATGCAAATAGAAATGACAAGGTTTGTCACACGCACAGTCCTTGATCCCCCGGGGGGGGGGGGGGGGGGAGAGCGGTGCTGACCAAGGAGTCTTCTCCAAGGACCCCTGCCCAGGCACCTGCTCGTCTCAGCCCCACCACCCTCCCCTGCAGGGAACACATCATCCTGTGGTTCCCCTACAGCACCCTGGGCCTGACTGAACTGCAGCAGGTGTGTCAGACAAAGCCACCAACACTGACACAGGAATGGCTACACAGAGAAGGGAACAAGGGGACCTGCTCTGCCTCGGAGGCTGTCACCCTGTTCTCATCCTATCTCCCCTTCTACCCCAGGAACATGGGAAGAAGACAGTCACCTCCAGCACCCACCATTCCAGATCCAGGCTGGTGATGGCAGGGCCAGGAATAGGAATTGACATCCAAATCCCACAGAGTGGCAGTGTTCTGTTAGTCTCACGCTAAGAAAAACTTAGTCTGCTTTAGAAAAAGAGACAAATCTTATTTATGATCTCGTGAATTCATTCAAAGTATTTATATATACATAAATACCATCAAAGTTAAAAACATGATCCCATCTCCTTCAACATCCTAAAAAAAAAAAAAAAGAAATCTGTTCAATGCATTTCCTAAGAGGTATGAAGTTGGTAATAAGGGTATAAATAGAAGTGTAAAGTTTGCAACCTGATTATCATCTTGTCCCCAAACAGCTCAAACAAGGGAAACTTAAGGCTTTGGAAAATGTGTTTATTGCATATGAACCAATCCCTGCAGAGTCAGCACAGCCACAGACAGACAAGAGAAGAAGCTCTGTGCATAAACCGAAAGTGACACCACTGACCGAGGCTCCAGTTCTCCCATGCTCTGCATTCTTGCCCAGGTATTTCTGGGGAAATCTCTGACAAATATGCTCTCCCTGCTGGGGGCAACTGGTACTTCTTGAGGTAGCAGCATGAGGCGTCTTAACCCCTGTTGTGAACTCCTAAATGAGACAGGGCTGGATGACCTGAATTCAAGGACCTGCTTAGCCACTATCCAATTGTATGAATTCAGCCTAGTCGTGGAATGTCCCCAAGTCAGTGGCTATGCATAACAACTGCTAATATCTACCAGTCGCTGCTGTGCCCTGAGCTTTATGTGAAGCATTTTACTTGGGTTCTTGTAGCCAATGCTCCCAATCGTTCATGATTCCAGTTTTACAGATGAGAAGAGAATGCAATTTGGTTCAAACACCCTCAGGGCAGTCCCTCTGAGGTCCAAAACACCACACACAGGTAAGTAAGGAGGAAGCTCCACAGACAACAACGGGGCTGGTTCTTTCGGTCCTGACCCATGGCAGGCACTGAATCAGCTTGTTGGTGAACAGGGAGAGGGAAAAGATCAAGGGCTCTGTTTTCAGGGGGGACTTTAAAATAAGACAGACCACTGGTGGGGACACACTGAACCAGATCACTAGATTTAGCTAGAATTTCAGCTGGAATAGAGAATGGCAAAGGAGCTCCAGAGAACAGTCACTATCAAGACAAGGATCTGACCCACGCACCTGCTAACAACCTGGACTGGTGCTGAATGAGGCCCTGGCTGGCCCATCAGGTTCACAGGCCATATGTTGCCAGCTCTCCCTCATACTGCAGCTCTGCCATAAACAGACTCACCCCCATGCCAATGGACGTCTGCTCATACCACAGTGTCCAAATTCATTACAGAAAACCAATACTGGCTTAATCTTTGATGTTAGATGGGCAAAAGCTTTGATCTTGGTTTATGTCTTGATGGTTGAATATCTTGGGCAGGCTGTTCAACTTTGAGCCACATCTGAAACACGGAAATGATCCAACACCTGTCATCAGAATATTGGTGTACATAGCAAAGCTCACCCTGTCTTCTGGTAACACACCTCTCTTCTGTAGGGAACTCATCTCATGGAACACAGAAGGGACTGAGGCTTCCTCTCCATGCCCACCACTGGACACTCCGAGCTGACCAATCCCAGCATATCCCATGCCCCTGGGAGCTCCAATTGGCTCTGGGACAGGCCAGTGAACCAACCTCCTTCATTCCGAATCCTCCCAGAGCACTTTTGGAAGCTAAAAGGACGTAGATCTACTCTCTGGGACTGAACACTATATGAGTCACACAAGTCCAGAGCTCCTGTGTAGAACATTTCTTTCTCCACTCATCAGTTGACAGACCTAGGAATCAACTCATGTTGATTGTGAACTGGGCTGCTATAAACATCACAGTGCAGGTATCTCTTTCATACACAGACTTCACTTCCTTTGGCTATATTCCCAGAAGTGGGGTAGCTGATAACATAATAGCTCCATTTTTAGGCTTTTAGGGAATTTCCATACTGTTTTTCATAATGGTTATACTGGTTTGAATTCCAACCACCAGTGTATTAGTGTACCCTTTTCTTCAAAAACATCACCACATTTGTTATTGTTTGATTTTGGGTAACAGCTATTCTAACTGGAGGGAGATGGTAGTTCATTGTAGTTTTTAGTTCCATTTCCCTGAAGGCTAATGATCCTGAGCATTTTTTCATGTGTCTGTTGGCCATTCGCATTTCTTCCTTTAAAAAATGTCTGTCTCTCTGCTTTGACCATTTCTTAACTGGATTGTTTGTTTTGTTGTTGTTGAGTTTCTTACATATTCTGGATTTAATCCTTTATGAGTATGCAAATATTTTCTCCCCTTCTGTCAGTTGTCTCTTCACTCTGTTAACTGCTTCCTTTGCCAGGCAGAAGCTTCTCAGCTTGCTATAATCCCAATTGTCTATTTTTGTTTTCATTGCCTGTTTTTGGGGGCTCTTACTCAAAAAGTTTTTGCCTAGGCCAATGTCTTGTAGAGCTTACCACATGTTTTCCTAGAGTAGTAGTTTGGTTTTAAGTTTAAATCCTTGATCCATGTTGAGTTGATTTTTGTATAGGTTATACAGTAAGGGTCATGTTTCAAATTTATGCATGTGAAAATCTGATTTTCCTAACATCATTTGCTTAAAGAGATTGTCCTTTCTCCAGGAAATGTTTTTAGTACATGTGTCAGATTAGTTAGTTGTAGATATGTGAATTTCTGAGGTCTCTACTCTGTTCCATGGGTATACATGTCTATTTTTATGCCACTACCATGCTGATTTGATTACAACAGTTCTGTGGTATGTCTTGAACTCTGGAATTGTGATGCCTCTGGCTTTGTTTTATTGTTTAGGGCTGCTTTGGCTATTCAGGGTCTTTTCTATTTTCATTTTCATTTTTAGGTTTGTTTCTTCAGCTCTGTGAAGAATGTCCTTGGAATTCTGAAGGGGATTGCATTGAATCTGTGAATTGCTTTGGGTAGTACAGGCATTTTAAAAATATTAACTCTTCCAATTCATGAACAAGGAAGTGTTTTTTTGTCTCCTTCTATTTCTCTCATTAATGTTTTATAATTTTCATCATAGATATCTTTTTTTTTCTTTTTTTTTCTTTTTTTTTTTTTTTTTGACAGGCAGAGTGGACAGTGAGAGAGAGAGACAGAGAGAAAGGTCTTCCTTTTTGCCGTTGGTTCACCCTCCAATGGCCGCCGCGGCCGGCGCGCTGCGGCCGGCGCACCGCGCTGATCCGATGGCAGGAGCCAGGAGCCAGGTGCTTTTCCTGGTCTCCCATGGGGTGCAGGGCCCAAGCACCTGGGCCATCCTCCACAGCACTCCCTGGCCACAGCAGAGGGCTGGCCTGGAAGAGAGGCAACCGGGACAGAATCCGGCGCCCCGACCGGGACTAGAACCCGGTGTGCCGGCGCTGCTAGGCGGAGGATTAGCCTAGTGAGCCGTGGCGCCAGCCTAATCATAGATATCTTTTACATCCTTGGTTAAATTTATTCCAAGACATTTAATTTTTTTGTACCTATAATGAATGGCATAGATATTGTAAGTCCTTTCTCGGTCAGATCATTATTGGGGTAGAAGAATGCTATTGATTTTTGTGTGATTTTATATATTGCAGCTTTGCTCAATTCTATCAGTTTTAATGGTCTCTTGGTTGAGTCCATTGGCTCTACTGTATCAAGGATCATGTCATTTGCAAACAGGGATGCTTTGACTTTTTCCTTTATCAATTTGTATCATTTTATTTCTTTTTCTTGCCTAATGTCTCTGGCTAAAATTTCCAGAACCATGTTGAATAAAAGTGGTAATAGCAGACACGTTTGGGTCCATATCTTGATGGAAATGCTTCCAGCTTTTTCCCATTCAATATGATGCTGGCCTTGGGCTTGTCATATATTGCCTTTATTGTGTTGACATATGTTCCTTCTATACCCAATTTTTTAAAGTTTTTATCATGAAAGGATGTTATATTTTATCAAATGCTTCCTCTATGTCTACTGAAATAATCATATGGTTTCTGTTCTTCATTTTATTGAAGTGATGTATTACATTTATTGATTTGCATATGTTGAATCATCCCTGCATCCGTGTGATAAATCCCTCTTGATCAGAAGAGACGATCTTTTTGATGTGTTGTTTTATTCAATTTGCTAGTATTTTGTTAAGGAATTTTTACATCTATATTCATCAAGAATATTGATCCATAGCTCTCTTTTGTTGTAGCCTTGCCTGCTTTTGGAATTAAGGCAATTCTGGCCTCACAGAATGAATTTGGAAGGGTTCTCTCCCTTCAGTTGTTTTGCATAGTTTGGAAAAAATGAGATTAGTTCTTCCTTAAAAGTTTGGTAAAATTCAACAGTAAAGCCATCTGGTCCTGAACTTTCCTTTGTTGGGAGAATCTTTATTTCTGACTCAATCTCAACCATGGTTATTGGTCTACTCCAGTTTTCTGTCTTTGTGCCTCCATTCTAGTCAAATTTATGTGTCCAGGAATCTGCCCATTTCTTCTAGATTTTCCCAATCTGTTAGTACAGAGTTGTTCATAATAATTCCTAATGATTCTTTTTTTATATTCCTGTGATATCAATTGTAATAGCTCCTTTTACTTTAAGTCTTCTTTTTTTTTTCTTGGTTAATTGGGCTAACGGTTGATCAATTTTTTTTTTTTCAAAAAAAAAAACAGCTGTTTATTTCATTGGTCTTTTGTACTACTTTTTAATTTCTATTTTATTTCTTCCCTAATTTTTATGATTTATTTCCTTCTGCTAATTTGGGGTTTAATTTCTTATTGTTGTTCTGTGTCCTTGAGATGCAGTTAGATGAGTTGATACCTTTATATTTTTGATGTAGGCACTTACTGCTGTAAACTTTCCTCTTAATATTGTTTTTGCCATATCCCTGATTTTTAATGTGCTGTGTTTTCATTTTTACTTGTTTCAGGAAGTATTTTTATTTCTTCTATGACCTACTCCTCATTTAGGAGTACGTTGTTCAGTCCAAGGTATTTGCATAATATCTAGAATTTTTTTGTTGTTAATTCCCAGCTTCATTCCACTGTGGTCAGAAAAGATCTATGATATGCTGGCAATTGTTTTTAATTTGTTGAGACTTGTTTTATGTCCTAGAATATGGTCTATCCCAGAGAATGTGCCATGCACTGAGGAGCAGAATGTGTATTCCACAGCTGTGTGATGGAATGCTCTACTGGGTCCATTTGGTCTATAGTATAGATTATTACAGGGCTTGTTTGTTGATATTTTTGTTTGGTTGATCTGTCCATTGATAAAAGTGAGGTGTTGAAGTCTCCCCGTACAACCAGTACTATTGTATTGGAGCTTATGTCTCACTTTAGATTTATTAACATGTCTTTTATAAAACAAAATACCCTAGAAGCACATATACATTTACAAAAGTCACAGCTTCTTGCTGAATTCATCCCTTGATCATTACATAGTAACTTTGTCTCTTCAACAGTTCTATTTTTCTTAAAGTCTATGTTTTTTTTATAAAGTATAGCTATTCCTGCTTGCTTTCGATTTCCATTTGCATAGAATATCTCTGTTCATCCTTTCTACCCTCAGTCTGTGTGTGTCTTTACTGGTGAAGTATGTTACTTGCAGGTAGCCTACAGTTGGGTCATAGTTTTTATCCATTCAGCCAATCTATTTTTTAATTGGGGAATTTAGTCCATTCACATTCAAGGTTATTATTAATAATGGCTTGGCCCTGCCATTTTTCCATAAAAATTACTATTGTTTTGTTTTAAATATCCTTGTTCTTCCTTTCACTAGGGGATTTTCTACCTTCACATTCCTGTATGATGCTGATTGCCTTTCTCTGTTTCTGTATGTAGTACATCCTTAAGCATCATTCTCAAGGCTGGCCTGGTGGTGGTGAATTCTTTCAATGTTTGCTTGTCTTAGAAGGTCTTTATTTCACATTCGTTTATGAATGAGAACTCTTCTGGAGAAAAGTATTCTGGGTTGGCTTTCTTTCAGACGTGGACTATATTTCTCCATTCTCTCTTGACCTGCAAGGTTTCTGTTGAGAAATCTGCTGTCAATCTGATGGGAGTTACTTTAAAAGTGATCCTGTATATTTCTTTTTACAAAATTTGCAATATTATCCTTATGTTTTGCTGTTCAAAGTTTGACCATAATGTGTTGTTGTGAGGATCTTCTCTGGCTGAAAAAAATTTTGAAATCCATGCATAAGTTTTCCATAACATATATTTTCCAGGAACTTTTTGAAGATAATTCATGTATTTCATTTAAAAAATTTTTAGACCAAATAAACTTATTTTTTAATTCCATTTTCCCCATGAACTTTCTGAAGAATCTTGTACTATACAATTCCATTTCTATCTGCTCCCTTTGTCCTTTTTTTTTTTTTTTTTTTTTTTGACAGGCAGAGTGGACAGTGAGAGAGAGAGAGACAGAGAGAAAGGTCTTCCTTTGCCGTTGGTTCACCCTCCAATGGCCGCCGCGGCCGGCACACCGCACTGATCTGAAGCCAGGAGCCAGGTGCTTCTCCTGGTCTCCCATGCGGGTGCAGGGCCCAAGCACTTGGGCCATCCTCCACTGCACTCCCGGGCCATAGCAGAGAGCTGGCCTGGAAGAGGGGCAACTGGGAAAGAATCCGGCGCCCCGACTGGGACTAGAACCCGGTGTGCTGGCGCTGCAGGTGGAGGATTAGCCTATTGAGCTGCAGCGCCAGCCATCTCCCTTTGTCCTTTCTCCTCTTCTCCATCATCTGCTCCCTCCATTCTCTCCCCAGGGCCACTGTCCCTGAGGTCTGCATTAACACTTATCTTTGGATAACTACTGTGGCCTCCTCTTCAGTCTCCTGCCCCTGGGCTTTCCCCTACAACACATCGCATGCACCAGCTGCCGAAGTGGTTTCTCCACCCATAATCTTGGCCAGGCTGATTAAAAACTTTGTGTGGCATCCCCATCATCAACCACGTTCAAGCAATCCTGCCTGTACCACACAAACTCAGAGGCATCATCACCTACCGTTCACAAGATGACACTAAGAGATGGAGCTGTGTGAAGAACCTTGGATCCTACAGCGTCCCTCACACCTCTGTTCCTGCCTCTTTTCCCAGCCTAGCGTGCCTGCCCTTGTGTTTCCTGTCTAGACTATTACCCCGTCCTCCAGAGAGCTCAGACTTTGTATGCATCCTACAACACTGAGCTGTCCACTGGCATTTCTGGGAAATAAGAGTTGTAGCTGCTCTCTGTTCTATCCCCAGGGACCAGCACCCAGTTTATCATGCACATAGTAGATTCTCAATGAAAATGAGGGAGAAAGGTATAATGGAAATGTGGTAAAAATTAATGCACATAGCCCAATAACATAGGCACCTGTTTTAAGAATTGATAAGTAAGTATTGCCTGAAATTTTGTTCTCTTCCAATTTTTTTTTTCAGACTCACCCAGACTGAACAGGAATAAAACAAAAGAACAGTTGATAATAACTAAAGCAACAATAGAAATCCCCTATGAAACCCTAGATCAAGCCCCAGCCAGGATAACAATAGGGAGTTCCGCCTTTCTGGCTTCTTGTTCATTTTAGAATTTTTACCTCCTAACCTACTTGTGAAACAAAACAGGTACTAGTGGAGGAGAGCTAACCAAAGTGCCACGCTGGAGATGAGACAAAGGTTTTAGGACCTTGATCTTAACTCTCGGGTGCCTGGTATCTCCCTCTCAAACCTGTGCTTCTTCAGCTTTTGCATTCACCTCCATTTTCTAGGCTGCTGAATTCTGTGGATGTCCTTTCTTCTGCTCTCATGCTCCAAGAAGTCCATGTGGATGATGTCACCTCTGGCAGGCCCTCTTCTCAGGTAAGAAGCCATCAGGGTTAAAAACAGGATAGATCTTCCACTCTTCTAGGAGGTGGCATCGTGATTTACAGAGCATTCCAAAGACCCACCTAATTCTAACTCTCTATAATCCTTGGCACCAAGCAAAATGGGTTGAAATAATAGCAATATGCATGAGCCTAACCAAAGGCTTTCTTTTCAAAGATAAAAGTACAAAAGGTGCAGTTCATGATGATTGAAAGCAAAAAATAATAAGAAGTGGCATTTGAGATTGGTCTCCATCACTCCTAACTGATTTCAAAAATCTCCCCATCACCCTACCATTATAATTTCCCACTAATTACTACAAGCAATTTTATTAATATACTTTTCAGCCTCATTAAATATTACCTTGGGCCTAACATTAAAAAAGATGAGGCTCAGTAATCTTAATGAGCATCCAAGTTGCACCGACCCCTGAAAACCCAGACAACAGAACTAAATTCATAGCTAAGCAACTGTGTTCCCCAGGCATGCAGAAACCCAACTTCAGAAACATGAAAGAAATTATATGGGCAACGCAAGATGAAATCTGACTTGGAAACACACCCGAGTCTGGCTTGGCCTCCTCCAGGTTCTGTCACTTAAGGGACAGGGGACCTGTGAAGGAGACAGTTGAGTTGATTCCCACTCCCCTCTCACCCTAGATGCAAACACCGCATCAATCAGCTTGTTGTTCACCAATATTAAGTCTTTCCTGTGACTCTTGACAGAGAGCAACGAGTGGTGGTAGGCTGGGCAGGGACAAGGCAAACTGGAAATGAGGAATTCACTGCTCTAGCTAACAGAAATCCATGGCTTTCTCTGAAACAGCAGTGCAAGCATGAAGGATAGGCAGTCAGGGAAAAAGGCAGATACATGTCTCTTTCCTTCCTGGCATGACCAGAATTGTCTGTGTTCCTCAAGAAGTAGGCGAGGCAAGACAATGAAACCAGCTCCCCAGTCCTCAGAGTAAATTATTTATCAGAGGTTGAATCTACTGCCCTCATGACCAAACTGTCAAAACCTCCCTGTTTCTAATAGCAGCTGTGCTGTGTGGGCCCAGGGCTGCTTATGCTTTCCTTAGCCTCGGGTTAAAAATGAATGACTAACAGGACATGTAAGTCAGTCAACAAGTCAGTCCAGATTTACTGAATCTACCTCCAGCCAAGATCTCAAGCAAGACTTTTCCATGTATTTGAGATCAGAGAACTCAGCACAATACAAAACTATTAACTTATAAAGGAACTCTTGAAATTATCAAGCTGAACCCATAGTGATAGATAGGAAAACAGACTCAAAGAGGTGAAAGTGATTTGCCTGGGATTCACAGAAAGAATAAAATCCGGAACTTGAGCTCTTACAGTCTATTTATTACCCTGTTACAGATATTCTTAGCCTGGAACAGGAACTTTTCTGGGATTAAAAGTAAAGAAAGGTTTCCCCTGAAGAGCTTCGGCTTCTCTTTTCCTTAATGCAGTTATGGCTTGAACATGGCAACCCGCCAGGAACTGTACCATCTCTCCCTCCACCAACTCCTGTCCCACCATCTAACAGCTGAATCCAGCCATAGGAATGTGTTCCAGCCACTGAAGCAGGAATGGAAACAATGCATGGTATCACTTCTAGATGTGATCGTGCAAACTGAAATGTAGCACTCCCCTAGCCATGCCTTGATACTGCAAACAGCAAGCCTTAAGGTCCTAAGAGACAGCAGATCTAAGTCTCTGAACCATCTTAGCAAGCAAAGGCATTCAAAGACAAGGCATACTCACACGGTGCACAGCTAGAATGAGATATAAAATTTTATCACATGAAGCTACTAAAACTTGGGCGATTGTTCATTATAGTGCCTGGCATTAACCTAATAAATTCAAAGAACAATTCTATAGCTCAAAGGAATTTTTCAAACACATTGAGCCCAAAGTAAAGGCAAAGGCCAATGGAAAAAAATGTGTTTAACAATGGGAAAACACTTACAGATCTAATTTGAAACAATAATAATGTACCAATTTGCCGAGTTGTTATTGCACTCAAACAGATTAATTGTTCCAGGTCTCTGAGGAGGAAAACCATCTTGTAAAGGTTGGCCTTGAAAATGAAGTATTTTCACAAAAGAATGTCTTCCTCAAGTTTCTTTTTCCTGACTCATTTTATCTTAAAAGCGATGGCAAGAACTGTTGATACATGCAACAACTTTGATGGCTCTCCTGGGTGTTATGCTGAGGAGAAAGGGCTGATCTCAAAGGACTAGTTAGATGCTGTCTGAGTCCATTTATGTAACATCTGGAGAGGACAAAATTATGGAGATAGAGAGCAAATCCGTCATTACCAGGAGTCAGGGACAAAGAGCATGACTGTTGATCAATAACACAAGAGAATATTTCTGTGGCAATGAGTCGTTTCTGCCTCCTGACTCTGTAAAACATCAGAATCCACAGGCATGAGTGTCCTCCATCCAGAATCTACACAAAGGATGAAATTCCAGAGAGGGGGGAGAGGTCTTCTGGAGCGGGAGGGTCCATCTGAAAACTGGTGAATTCTTGGTAAGATCATTCCCTCAGTCAACAGTCAAGTTCCTGGTTTCAACAATGTACTATGCTTACGTAAGATATTACCTTTAGGGAAATCTAGGTAAAAGATACAGGAAACCCTCTAAACTGTTGCAACTTCTTAGGCACCTTAAATTATTTCGAAATAAAAGTTACAATGTGTCATTCTAAGAGTAGTAGCAAAATCCCTGAACTATCAGGTTCTCAGTAAGGAAATACATGAGTTTGATAACTGCACAGAATTTAGGAGACAGTGATATGGCCTCACAATTAATCTCGGGATCATTTGTGTATTCTGTCTCCATTTTAGAATATAAATACCCAGAGTTCAGGAACCAAATCTGTTTTATTTCCCAGTGATTAACCAAGTTCCTGGTACATGGAATGGATCCAGTAAACATGTATTGAATGAACAAATGAATGAGAAGAAAGAACAGGCAAAGAAGGACTCACTACCCATGCTTGGCAGAGGGGCAGTGGTGTGCGGAGGTTTCCATTCCCCGCCCTGGTACATATAGCTGTGGAGTGGCAGGGCAGGTCCAAAAACACCAGAGCTTCTGGACAGCCCAACAACCTCCACTGAGCCCGGGCACCTCTCAGCTGCTTTGTCTTAAAAATACAAAAATAAGAGGAATGAAAACAGTAGGCACATAAAAGTGTGAGTGACAGAGTGAAACAGGGAGACAAAGTGAGAGAGAGGGAAAAAGAGATAGGAGGCGGTGAGAGATAAGGGAGGAGTGGCAAGAAAGATAAGAGGGAGGGAAAATGAACAACAGAAAGAGAGGAAAGAGGGGGAGAGAGAGAGACAGGGTGGGGAGAGACAGCAAGACAGAGAGAGAGACAAGGGAAGAAAGGAGAGAGGGAGGCCCCAACAATGGCAGTGACATTTAACAGATTCCAAATTTCAACTTGGCCACACTCCACAGACTCAGGTCTCTGTAACTACCCTAATTGCTCCAAAAGATTATTGTAATTCGAACAATATGTCATTAAGTAATAAACACTTCACACAAAATAACAACATGGTCATTATTGAAATGGCAATCAGGAATAACCAAGGACAATTTTACTCCACGTCTCACCTACTCGAATTATCAGGCTGTGATCAGTGATTGTTTTTATGTTCAGAGAAGATGCTGCGGTTTCCAATGTAACATACTGTAATGTGAAACTCAGCACACTGAGACCAAGCAAAAGTGGGCAATACCACAGAGAGAGCAAAGCTTGTGCAGTCAAAGCTCCAAATGTGAATTCAGGCTCTGCTACCCTCTTAAAGCCTCTGTAGCCTGAGCTGTGCTGGGGCCCACTGGGGGTGACCAAGGGGTGCACCACCAGCACCAGACTACAGCGTGTGCACCCTGCGATGTGCAGGTGCAGCAGCCTTTCCTCTGAACCACTTGCACTCTGAATCTGTGTGATGAGCAGCAGCTCTGATATCTCTGAACGGGGCAGTCTTCCACTGTCTCAGAGCACACTTCTGGCTTCTGTTAAGATGGCTGCTCCATACTAATCTCATCAAGCAGGTGCTTGGCCACGCCTTTAGTGTTCTCATTGCTTTTGCAAGATGGTGAGGCTGAGAATTTTACAAAAGTTTAAGTTCTGGTTCCCTTTTGCTTAACAATTCCATCTTTAAGTCATTTATCTCTTCACAATTTTACTGTAAGCAGTCAAGAGGAGTCAAGCCACACCTTCACCACTTTCCTGATGAATAGCTTCAGCTAAATACACACTTTTAAATATAGATATATTTGAAAGGCAGAGTTACAGAGAAAAAGGGAGGGGCAGAGACAGAGAGAGAAAGATCTTCCATCCTCTGGTTTAATCCCCAAATGACCACAATGGCCAGGGCTGGGCCAGGCCAAAGACAGGAGCTTTCTCCAAATCTCCCACATGGATGCAAAGGACCAAGAACCTGTGCCATCCTCCACTGCCTTCCCAGGCACATTAGCAGGGAGCTGGATCAGAAGTAGAGCAGTCAGGACACAAACTAGGAAGCTGGCATCACAGATGGTGGCCTAACCCACAATGCCCCTAAACAGCCACTTCTATTGCTCTAAGTTCTAGTTTCCACAAAACACTAGGACACGAAGGTGATTCAGTCCTGCTCTTTAACAAGGATCATCTTTTCTCTGTCATCTGATGCCATGTTTTTCATTTCCATCTCAGACATCAGAATGTCCTTTAGTGTCCATATTTCTACCAAGATTCTATTCAAGATTACTTGAATCTCTCAAGAAATTAAGCATTTCTCTGGAGTTCTCCTCTTTCTCTTCTGAGTCCTCATCAGAATGACTTTAAAAGGTCTGTTCAGGACAATGCATGCCTTTTCTAACATCTCAAAATGCTTCCAGTGGGGCTGGTGCTATGGAACAGTAGGCTAAGCCTCTACCTGCGTGCCAATATCACATATGGATACTAGTTCCTGTCCCAGCTGCTTCACATCCAATCCAGCTCTCTGCTTATGGCCTGGGAAAGCTGTGGAAGATGACCCAAGTGCTTGGACCCCTGCACCCACGTGGGAGACCTGGAAGAAGCTCCTGGCTCCTAGCTCCTGACTGCTTAGCTCTGGCTGTTGTGGCCATTTGGGGAGTGAACCAGCAGATGGAAGACCTTTCTGTCTCACTCTTTCTCTTTCTCTCTCTCTCTCTGCCTGTAACTGCCTCTCAAGTAAATAAAATAAATCATATTAAAAAATGCTTCCAGCCTCATTTCCCAGTTCTAAAGCCACTTCCACACGTTGAGCTTTTTGTTGAGGTAATACTCTCATTTCTTGGTACCAAGTTCTATCTTAGTCTATTCAGGATGCTACAACAGGATTTCATACACTAGGTAGCTTCAAAGAACATAAGTGTACTTTTCTCAGTTTTGGAGGCTGGGCAGTGCATTCTCAGGGCTCTGGAAGATTCCGGATCTGGTGAGAACCTGCCTCCTATAGAGAGCCATGCTTTCCTGTGTCCTTACTTGATGGAAGGCGCAGTGCAGTCTGGGAACTCATCTAAAGGAGTTCTTCACTCATAACATAATCACCTCCCAAAGGCCTACCTGCAAGTACCAAGCTTTGGGAGATTAAATTCCATTCTATGGATTCTGGGTGGGCATAAACATTCCACGTGTATCAGCTACTTTTCATCTCTGTGACCACGGGCATGTTAATTCTTGAGACCTCACCTTCCTCACTGGCAATATGGGAGCAATGACACATACTGCGTAGAGCTATGGTGAAAACTGAATAAAACCACTGAAACAAATGTGGAGACCACAGTGCTCAGCAAGCACTCAACACTTAACAAGGACCCCCATGGTCTCCTCCGGAGATGCAATACACTGTATGATTTAATTCACATGATGTTCTAAAACAACCAAAATCTATCTGATAAAAATCAGATTAATTACTACTTGGGAGGAGGTGAATGAGGCACTAGAGGACCAACAAAATTTCCTGGAAAGACAGAAGTGTCCTACATCTTCATAAGATTGTGTGCTTGACAGAAATGTACGTGTTCATCAAAACTTACTGGATAGTACTTAAGATCTATATATTTTACAGTATAAAAAGTATATCTTACTAAAAACTTAAATACAAGAAAGAAGCTAAGTGACAGCAAGATATCTAGATAACTAGACAGCTAACTAGATAGGTAGCTCAGACAAAAAGATAGGTAGGTAGATGATAGAGAAAGTGCCTAAAACAGTGCATGGTTCACAGAAGCACTCCACGTATGTGTTCAAAATTAATACCCAGAGCTGATCTTCTGTATATTAAGATAATCGAAAATGAATCTTGATGTGAATGGAAGGGGAGAGGGAGTGGGAAAGGGGAGGGTTGTGGGTGGGAGGGACGGTATGGGGGGGGAAGCCATTGTAACACATGAGTCGTACTTTGGAAATTTATATTCATTAAATAAAAGATAAAAAAAAAATTAATACCCAGTCATTCTTTGTCATCTCAACGCTTTCTCCACTAAAGACCATTCACTCAGCTGTGGGAGGGCACAGGAAATTCTGGAAAAGCTTTGTTTTCTGTTCCTGAATCCTAGTCCCTGACACTCCCACTCAAGAAGAGGGGATCAGGTAGATGACATCTGTCCATCACCGCCCTCATGACAGATCTCAGAGGTCTTGGCCATCGAGCATCCTTCAACGCACTAGTCACCCTCAACCCTTCAACATCTCCCTGGAGCCAGAGCCCAGATGGGCCACCTGATATCATCCTCTGAGTATGTGCCCTGGATGCTCCTCCCCACCGATGGGCTCTAAGCTGCTACTTAGGTGCTGTGCACCGTCCTGAGCTCCTGCCTCTGGTGCAGAGCACAGTAACTGCTATTATCTGCACAGCCCGTACTCTATGCCCAGCACTGTTCTAGATGCCACATATTTTCACTCAGTCTTCAAAATAAACTCACAAAGAAGTTGTAGTCCAATTTACAGGTGAGTTAACAGAATTCCAAGGTGCTTCCTTATCCCAGTCTTTTCAGGTTCCATGAAATCCCATCTACAAATCTTTTCTCCACACCTTTCTCCCAGCCATCCTTTTAAAGGAACCATCATGACTCAGACAAAACTATTCCTGCCTAACACATAATATACACAACAGGAACACCATTTAAGACTTGGAGGAACAATTGATACACACGACATAGGTGAGGCTTGAAAATATCATGCCTGAGCAAAGGGAGATGAACACAAAACTATACACAGCATGATTCCACTTCCATCAAGGGCTTCAGAATATAGTCCAACCTACAGTGTCAAAAATCAGGTCATGGGTTGCCTTTGGCTCAGGGGTCAAAGGAAGGTCTACAAAGTGGTGGAGGGAAAATTTTAGGTGACCAAATATACCACACCTTGATGAGGTGGCAGTTATATTGGGTAAACACATTTGTCCAAACTCAACCTGTGTACTTTAAAAAGTGTGCATTTAGGGGCTGGAGCTGTGGTACAGTGGGTTAACACCCTGGCCTGAAGCGCCGGCATCCCATATGGGCACCGGTTCGAGACCCGGCTGCTCTACTTCCGATCCAGCTTTCTGCTATGGCCTGGGAAAGCAATAGAGGATGACCCAAGTCCTTGGGCCCCTGCACCCACGTGGGAGACCAGGAAGAAGCTCCTGGCTCCTGGCTTCAGATCAGTGCAGCTCTGGCCATTGTGGCCAATTGGGGAGTGAACCATCAGATGGAAGACACCTCTCTCTCTCTCTCTCTCTCTCTCTCTATCCTACTCTTTCTGTGAAACTGCCTTTCAAATAAATAAATAAATATTTATTTAAAAAAGTATGCATTTATTGAACATGACTCAAAGTGATACATTTATGCAAAAACAAAGAAAAGCCTCCAGAGCCAACAGCCATAGCTCTGACTCTCGCCTCATCTCTTCCTCGATGGGTGACCTTGGGCAAGCCACTTAACACAATTGAGCCTCAGTTTCAGGCTGCTCTCAGGGTTGGAGATAACAACATGTGCCAAATGCCTAGGAAAAGAGTGGGACTTCAATAGCAACATCTTCTATTATCATCATTAATTAATAATGAAAAATAACAATCTGAGTAACAACTTCAATTCTCTACTTCACTGTGCTCAGTAGATGCTGAACTATTCAATGTTCCTAACTATGACTCCTCACTGAACAGCGACATGCACTCTTTTGTGGCATGCAATCATTTTAATGTTATGCTAGCAGAGATAATCAAGAATGAATACTAAATGCATGTAGATTAAAGAACTCATGTTTATATAAGAATATGCGCCATGGAATCTTGGATTAATTCAAACCTGAACATTGCCAACAGTTACCATTTTCTCACTAAGCAATCAGATTTTCAGGCTAAGTGACTCCATGGGGAGTTTTCTACTATACTGTTATCTAGGGTATAATTTCTCTAATAAGGTCATTATGAAAAAAAGAATTCTGGACTCTAATCTCTTTGTATTAGTTCTTTCCTCAAGTGACACCCTCTAGGGATAAGACACGGGTCAGCATGGCAAATGTGAAGTCTACAGCAATCTGGTTTAGATGGTTTTAAAACTAAAATCTATGAGCTCATCTTGGGTTTTTCTATTTTTTTTCTGGTCACTTCCCTCACATTCAGAAAATTGCTTTCCAGAAAACTGTCCAATTCTATTTAGGCTTACAAATAATTTCTCCAGAGCTGCAGCAAATGTGAATTAAAAAGTTTCTGGATTCTTGGTCAAAGTGAGAGTCTTGGTGTGAGGTTGCAGAAGACTGAACAATAATAGCAATTTCACACGAGACATGAATGAAAGGGATCATGTAGAAATGGGCTCAGGGTTACAAAGGTGTTAGGAAAAGCCATCGTTCAGTAAAAGCCTGTAGCCACTCTTTACTCAGGGAGTATTCGGGTCCCACTTCTAGCCGTCCAAGGAGCTGACTTCCCTGGCTACACGCCAAGCTAGTTTCATCCCAGTGCGCTCTGAGTCTGAGACAGATCAATTCAATGTCATGAGCTGTCTGTCTCCCACCTGGCAGGCAGGGACACTGGGGAATCCAGAATCTTCTAAAGACTTATGGACGGCTCTAGAAGAAGAAGGAAGCAGTTACCACCTAGGAAGGCACCTCTGAAATACAACCCTTTGACCCAAGAGGAAGTGCCCCAACCTGGGCTCAGAAGGATCAGGAAATAACGTCAACTCTTAGTCCCCCTTGAACTCCTCAGGAAATAAACTTTGCTTATAATATGATAGTTTCATGATTCAGTTTTCCTTATATGTATCAATGAATGATGGCTTTTCTTTTTTTTTAAGATTTATTTATTTGAAAGAGTTACACAGAGAGAGAAGGAGAGGCAAAAAGAGAGAGACAGAGAGGCAAAGACAGAAAGAGAGAAAGAGGTCTTCCATCTGCTGGTTCACTCCCCAGTTAGCCGCAACGGCTGGAGCTAGGAGCCTCTTCCAGGTCTCCCACATGGGAGTAGGGGCCCAAGGACTTGGGCTATCTTCCACTGCTTTCCCAGGCCATGGCAGAGAGCTGGTTTGGAAGCAGAGCAGCCAGGACTAGAACTGGCACCCATGTGGGATGCCGGCGCTGCAGGTGGCAGCTTTATCCACTACGCCACAGTGCCAGCCCCAGAATGATGGCTTTTTAAAAAGCCAAAAGCATTTCTGTTAAAAATGACTTCACTTCTATAACAGTAACCTCTACCTATTCATCCTACCCTATTTTCCTCTTCTTCCCAGCCTCAGTTAGAGAAGGCTTCTCAAAGTCCCTTATAGTTAGGAGTGATTGAATTCTGAACAAAGAGAGGTAGACCAATGTCATAGTGGCAGTTCTTGGGCTTGGTCCATAAAAACTTCACACAGCATCCTCCACCATCTTTTTTATTCCCCAACCACCAAATGAACTCCAAAGACCTGGAGAGTGGTACAGACATGAGATGAAAAAGTTTTAGGGCTGAATGACTGTGCAAGGTACAGCCCCTCTGCCAATCAACTGTGGATGCAATAGAGGAGACAAATCTTCATTGTATTAGGACAACAGTATACCAAGGCTGTTTATTATCAGAGTTAACCTGTCCAAACTAACATACCATCTTCTACATAGTTATCCCTCAAAAACTTCAATTGCATGATGTCATATCAAAAATATAACATCAGAATAACACCAACATGCACTTAGGTATGCCAGACAATTTATCAAATCCCACAAATCAGCCTGAGAGTGTCTGCTTCAAGCTGAATGTCCTCAACCCCTCCTCCCAACAACATCAGGTTCAAGTCATCTGGAAGTGGGGAGCTGATAGGATAGCCAATGTCTCAGCTGCTCTGGTAACACTTCAATTACCCACCACTGGCTCATAATGAGGTTCTCAGTACAGCTTTTTCCACTGTCTCCCAAAGAAAAGGTTAATGGAAGTGTCAGGATTCAATAAGCAGGAAAATCTCAGGCCTTGGTTGAGAAAATAGAGGTTATTTCTAGACTCACTCATGGTTCTAGAAGCTGGCTTTTATTACCCCAGCCCCTCCTGTCTCCATATCTGCCCTTTCCCCACATGCCGAGGGAGGTGGCTTGTCCTCACTGATGAAGGCGATCATTCTACCTGTTGCCAAAACTTCCTCCACTCCAAGCCAGGCTCTTAAAGAGCTGTGATCCAGACTGGAGGCATCACCAAAGGGAGAAACCACCTCCTTCCCTTCTACATCTCCAGCCCCAAGCACACAGCAATGCCACAGACAGCATAGGGCAAGTGCTAGGTCAAATAATCTCATCATCCTGCTGATTGAAAACAATGAACAATTTCTTTACACTCATGAGGTAGTCCAACAAAGATTCAGAGACCCGGGATCCTATGGCCTCAGATGCTTCTGCAGACAGCAGAAGAAAATAAAGGTCACATGTGGTAGAGATCTATAGAGCAGGCCACAAGGTAGTATACACAATTCACTTTCACTCATATTCCACTGGCCAGAACTCAAGACAGGCCCACATCTGACAACAAGAGGATCTAGGAAAGTACTCTCAGTGGGGCTCAATGGAAAGAGGAAGCAGGTTTTGGTGACCACACTGTTGCATATGACCCAGAAGGGGAGAGAATGTGCCCCGTAAGGCAGTAAATCAGCCTGTAGGAATCTGACCCAAAGATCTACTGGTAGGAAAGTAAAATTTCCCAGACTCATGCAAAAGAGAGAGCCTCCCCATCCCCTACCCAGTACAATGAATCAGGACAAAGTACACCAACCAGCCATTCATATAAGGTGGGACTTCATGTAAGTAGAGAGAGAGATTCTGGAAGGTACAGGTTCCCATATGCATGAAGTAGAACAGAAAGGGCCTATGAGAGAAGACAGTTTGTGCGGCCCCATAGATGCACACCGGTAGGGACAGGCTGATGCAGGGTTTCACAGACAACTGCAGAGTAGAGGCTTGCAAATGGGGAAACGGATGGCTAAAGTCGTGAAACCATGTGCAAGTTGCACATGTAGCAAGCAGGAAAGCCAGGACTGGAACTTCTTCCTCCCTCGATTCTGTCCCTCTCAGTCCCCTGGGTCACTCTATGGATATGCCCATATCCACAATCTCACAGCCTTCAAGGCAACAGCTTCCAGCCAGACTATTCTCTCACAAAAGGCCTCTGCAGACCACATCTTCCACCCCGGCACTTGTTTCTTCCCAAGTCTCTCCTTCCAGGATTACATAAACTGAATGCATGGCAGCTGCCTGTGTGAGGTACAAGGACAAAGGCACTCTGATACCCACCACAGTCTGTGTCACCCAGATGGTTCCTGCTCATGCAAGAAGGACTCGGCTCCGCTTCCATCCATAAATGCTTCTTTATTTGTCCCCAGAGGCCTTTCTGTCACCTACAGGAACACTCCCCTGCAAGCTCTGTGAGTTACAGCTCTTCTAGAAGGTATGTTCCAGACAATGAACTTCTCTCCTTCGAGCTTTTAAAATGAGATTAACACAAGAACACTGCAGAAGCTCCATGAAAGACTTCCAATGATAAAGAGTTTCTCAGACTCTGTCAATGCCAGAGCAGGAATCTGCATTGGTTTCTCTATGGGAGAAAGCCTGCAAGTCCAGGCCTTGTCTGGAGACATACACTAGACAAACACAACACTGAAGACTTTCTCAACCCCACAGTCAGGCCCTCTGGCACAGAGAGACCTGAGTTTCCACCCTGGGTTACTTCTGGCTACACTCTTTTGCAATCTGACCAAGTTGCACATCTCTCCTCTCCACCCACACGCCCCATTTTCCACTGTCCATGCCTGTGGTCAGCTCCACTCAATTCCATCCGAACTGTGAGACACGGTGAAGAGCAGCAGAATGCCAGGGAAGGTGGCCCAATCAGAAAGGACTTTGGATTCCATGGAAACGGGCATCATCTTTGCTCTCCGGCAGAGGTCAGAAAACTGATAAGCCAAAATCTAACCCATCATCTCTTTTTGCAAATAAAGTTTTATTGAAACACAGACTGGCCAAATTGTTCACATGTTCTCTATGGCTGTATTTGTGGTGCTGAGCAACTGTGACTTTGTGGCCCACAAAGCCAGAAGTATTTACCCTCCAGCTCTGTACAGAAATATTTACTCAATGCTGTTCAGCAGCAGTGAAGTCAGTCTCCTCTCAAACAAATGATGTGCATGTGTGTTCTCAGCATCATTGCTCGCAACAGCCAGAACGCGAAAAAGCACACGTCCATGGACGAATGAACATATTGATACATACATGCAGTGAATTATTTTTCATCCAGGACAGTGTTGAAGCACTCACAGAGGTCACAAAATGGATAAATCTTAAAAACCCTGGACTGCAGCTGGCACTGAAGTGCAGCTGTTTAAGCGGGGGCCTGTAGCACCAGCATCCCATATGGGTGCTGGTTCAAGTCCCAGCTGCTCCACTTCTAATCCAGCTGCCTACTAATGCACATGGGAAAGCAGCAGAACATGGCCCAAGTTCCTGGGCCCTTGCACCCATGTGGGAGACATGGAATAAGCTCCTGGTTCCTGGGTTTGACCTGTCTAGCCCTGGTCATTGTGGCCATTTTGGGAGTGAATGAGCAGATGAAGATCTTTCTGTCTCTTCTTCTCTATATATAACTTTTTCAAATAAATAAATCTTTAAAAAAATGGACTAAGCAACAGATGCCAAATGCAAAGGTCACATACTGTGTGGTTCCATTTATATGAAATAGCCAAAATCAATAAAGCCAGAGAGAGAAAAATTCAGGCTGGTGGCTATAAGGGACTGGGGAGAAGAGGGATGAGGAATGATTGCTTAATGGGCATGGTTTCTTTGGGGAGCAATGGAAAGGTTTTGACAGACTCAGCGGCTGCACAATATTGTATATGCACTAAATGCTGCAAAAGTGCTTATTTTAAAATGGTTATTCTATGTTAAGTGAATTTTACCTCAATGAATTTTTTTAAGATTATTTATTTATTTGACAAGCAGAATGAGAGAGACAGACACACAGAGGTTATCTTCCATTCACTGGTTCACTTCCTGAATATGGCCAGAAGGTGCAGAGTTAGTCCAGGCTGAAGCCAGGATCCCAGAACATCATCTGGGTCTCCCACATGGGTGGTGGGGGCCCAAGCACTTGGTCATCATTTACTGTTTTCCCACACACATGAGCACAGAGCTAGATCAGAAGCGAAACAGCCAGGACTTCACCCAGTGCTCCGATACGGGATGCCCCCATCACAAGCAGTGGCTTAACCCACTGTGCCACAATGCCAGTCCCTCAAGAAATTATTTTAACTCAAAAAATAGATCATCTTGTTTGAAAAGGGAAGCAGCCTCTGGAGTTTTTGAGATGGGAATGACACCTGCGACATAAACTTGCAGGCATGAACCTATCAACATGTACAGGAAAGCTACTCCTCAGTTGATTTTTGGGTACCTGGGAAGAGCGTGGCACCAATAACAGAAATTAAAAACAAAGGAGAAAAAAGAAAATCAAGAAGAGAGGACCTCAGCATGGACACACTGAGTCTGTGCACCTATAGGGCAACCAGCGCAATGATAACAGGAAGTTAATCAGTGCTGGACTGGGAGTTAAGAGCAAGATCAAGCTCAAGGCCAGAGACAGAGTCACAGAGCTCATTCTCAGAGAGGTGACACGGTTATGAGAGAAGAAAGGAGGAGGGACTGAGGTCAGTGTTGGAGAAAGATTCCCTGTAGTTAAAGGGCAGTGAATAAGTGGCATCCAGGAATAGCATCAAAGGTGTGGGCAGAGCATCAGGAGGAAGCCAAGTGGGCAGAGAGCCCTGGGAAGGGTGCAGTCCATGGCATGTATGGAGGAGGAACAGGAAGAAGCAGACAGGAGGAGGCAAATGAGAGAGAGGGAAAAGAGAGTGAAGAGTGGGGAAAGGTCAACAGTTCTGTAGGATACACAGAACTAAAAATTTACTGCCTGGTTCTCATCTTCTTCAAACAGCTGGATTCGCTGCCTAAGCAAGGCTCCATATAATGAGGCCACACAGACAGACAAATGAGGAAGATACAGCCTAGCACCCAAAAGCAGATAAGGAAAACGCTCATTCTATTTGATGGAAGGAAGCACAGCCTGGTTCTAGAATTCAAAATAAAACCAATTGACATCTTTTAAAAGACATCGAGATCATCAGCCCCATGCTTGGAAAAATGGCACAGGCAGCCTCCAACATACATTAGGTCCCCTCCAAGGTCTGAGGTGCAAGGTGGAGCTCACTCCATGGTATGCAATCAGCAGGACTTAGCTCTCCAAACTCTGTGAAGTCTCACGGTAAGAGGTTGAAGGGGTAAGGGTAGAGTAATTACGGTGTCTGACAGGTGGGTCTGGTGGGTGGTCTTTAGGTCACTGGGGGCTTGCCCTCAGAAGGTGGCTCTCGCAAGGGGGCTGGATATGGGAGCCAAGTTCAGCCTAGCTTCGCTCTGCTTCCTGGCTCTCCATGTGGTGGTTTCTCCACACCTACTCTGCCACTGCCAGCCTCTACCAGATGCCAGGCAAATGGGGCCACCTCCAACCTGAGAGCCGAAATAAGCCTCCTCCTTACCCAGAAGCTCCGTTCAGGTGTTCTAAGGCCATGAAGAGCTGCCTGACATGTGGGGAGCAAACCGGACTGGACTGAGTTACTGGAATTAGGACTTATTCTATGCATCTGCTCTCCCACAATATGGCGCTGGGAGAGAAGTAAACAGCTTCCGCACAGCTGCCTCCAGTTCAACTAATAAACTGTAGGACTTGCTCCTGATTGGAGGAGAGCAGCGTACTCGGTGTGTGGGCAGCCGAGTTAGGATTGGCGGAGGAGGACTATAAAGGAGGAGAGAGACGGCATGTACCAGGAACATCTATGGGGAACATCTAAGGGGAACATCTAGCTGAAGGAACACCCGTGCAGCCCCCAGAGAGCCGGCCGGCGGTGTGCCGCTCCCCCGCGGAAGTGGGGAATGTGGCCAGGGGGAACTGCCCTTCCACGGAGGTGGAAGGGATAGTAGCCAACCCGGGAAGAACCAGCAGCAAACCCGGGGAGGGCCGAGCAGACGAAAGAACAGCGCAGGGTCCTGTGTCGTTCCTCCACGAAGAGGGGGAGCGACACTGACACACTCACCAATACACAGATAGGACGTCTCCAACACGTATACAGCATGCATGGCCCTGACAAGCACATCAGTCCAGCTGGCATGCTTCACCCTTGGCCGGATGTCAGCACTACACAGAGCCCTGAGCACCAGTGGCTACCAACTGGACACTGCTTCTATTGTTTCCATTTGCAGCAACAAATCCTTTACAGTGTTACATTAACTGCAAAATGACGACATTTGGAGTATAATAGCAAATTGATTCCTTAGAAACAGAATGATTTTACCTGCCATTATTACCATAAGTGGAATTCAAAAAGGCTATAATAAATAATATAACCACATTATATTTATTCACCCTTGATCTATCCTTTATAACATTAACTAAAGAGGTAAGAACCATGGAGGAGGAAGAATTATTTCTGGCATGCCAAGGAAGGGACTTTGCTGGGTTGGGGGATGCTTAATGAGAAGCAATGCAGTGCCTTTTAGCACAGGCAAGTTTGTAATGAGCATCGAGCTGACTTTCTTAAATGAGAGCCATTCAGGTGTGAAATGGGCTCCCCCCGAAATGAGGTGGGAGTCCCTCAGCTTCGCGGAGGCCGTAATAACGGGTTAGTCATGTATGACAGCTTGCATAATGGTTACTCCAGTTTAGGGGACTCTGGACAGCCTTCTTGTGATTTATACAATATCAACTGCAAACGCATCCTATCCCTGCCTGGGCACCCAACTCGCTGTGGGCTCCTGTGAGGTGAATGCTTCAAGCTAACTTCAGATGGCGATTCAGAAATCTACCAGCCCCCAAAGATGCTTTAGGAAAAAGACAAAGCTTTAAGAGATCCTTTCACCCAAAAGTCACCAGTAGGGAGCTGGGAGCCCAATCTGACCTTCAGAGGTGCCCCAGTGGCCCCGCATAGTTTCTTGGTGTTTGTTTCTCTAAATATCTGAATCTACTCCCAACTTTTCAAACTCGAGAGATGCAGTGGACACTCCTGGTGCCAATCCAGGTTGCCCCCATCAGATGACCATGTCCCAGGAGCTAACGGCTCACAGCCACCCCCTCCTCCAAAGAACTGCCCTCAACCAACCTGGGGCCATTCACCTCCAGCACTGGGCAGTGTCCACTGACGGACTCACACAAGGATGTTGAGGGCACACGAGGCGAGGCAAGGCTGGGTCCAGACTGACACATTTTGTAATCCAGAGCTCCTTCTGGAATCAAGCTGCAGCTGGACACAGCCAAGGCCACACCCTCGCTCAGCTCCTACCCCGTCTCTTTCCCTTCTCCACTCTACTTTAGAGCAGTGGTTCTCAAAGTGGGGTTCCCAGAATATCAGCATTACCATCACCTGGGAACTTGTAAGTCAGGCAAATCTCAAGCTCCACCACAGGCTTTCTGACTCACAACCCTGGGGGCGGCATGGGAGTTTGTGTTTCACAGCCTTCCAGTGGATTCTCTTGTAAGCTACAGTTTGAGAACCCAGCCCTAGAGCATGGCCTCAATACAATATCTTTCACATAGGCCCATGTCTCAGGTTCTGCTACCCAGGTATGCAGCCCAAGACAGCAAAGTACAAAAAAAAAAAATCTGCTCTTTCCAAAATCTCTTCTTGAATATTCCCTCTGTCTAGCTTGGCCCAGGAGCTTCTGCTCTATTTAAGCATTCTACATGGATCTCCACTGGTTTAAGCCCAGCCCATATTAGGCATGCCAGTCTCATCCATGTGGGCCAGTCTGGACATACGATCTAGCTCTCGAGACTGGGAATCCCTTGAGATCACCACATGCCTGTCTAATTCTGTATCCTCACAGCCTGGCACAGAGACGCCTCTCACCAACATCAACTGAATTGATCTGAACTGAACCAAACTGCCTGTTGAAATGGGCCAACACTTCTGAAACTCAGAGGCAAAATTCACACAATTAAGAACTCAAGAAACAATCCCAGCAACAAATTAATAGGATGACCCTGTAGACTTTATAGTTATGCATTGGCCATAATTGTGCAAGGATGTAATATGCAGGAGAAATTGGTTGCTGATTCACCTGGTAGCCATCCTAAGCCCTGAAGCCTGCAGATTAATAACCCTTGTAATTTCATCCCAGTCTCTAATTGCAGGTGCCATCTTCACTCGTTTAACACCTAATTCCTCAAAGTGGGTTTGCAGGCCTCTGACACTTGGTTCAAATATTCACACTGCCTCCTTAGCCAAGAGAGACTTTTTTTATTAACAAATCAAGCTGAATGTGAAATAAAACAAACACAAAATAAAATCTGGCTGCAAACCTGAGCTCTAGGAGGGGAAAAAAAGTCATTTCCAAACCAGTACTAGCTGGCTGCTCTCAAATTATCCATGTAGAAAATTGCCCAAACTTTTCTACCCAAACTGCATTTGTTTCTGATTTTAAACTAAGTTCCGTTTCTAATTTTTCTTCCTTTCTGCAAAGCTTCTATCTTTGGGAAATATGGAGCCCAAGTTCTATAATTTGCACTTCATTTGAACACTAATGAAAAGAAATGCTCTTCCCCTTCAAACTATTTCCTCAGTCAATTAAACAAATCCTCTAAGTGGAGTGTGTGAAGTGATTTGTGTCCAAGAACTTAATTAGTACTTAATTCTGGAATTTGTATCTCCTTAAGCCCACATCCTTTTAAGTTTCTACCAAGCTCACAAAATGGCCCAGGTGTGGTCCCTTACCATAAGATCAAGGGCAAACGCGGATCTGAAGAAGTCAAGAGGAATAAAAGACCATCTGTGTGTTCAGAAAAGGCTTCCAGGCAGCCTTTTGGCCAACGAGGAAGCTCCTTTCCAAGTCCACAGAAAGGACAGTAGCAATGTCAGCTGCCTACTGCACAAAGTAACAGCTGTCCGGCTGTGGCGAGAATACCTGCTCGTGGTGGGGGCAGTGGCAGGAGGGCAGGAGAACAAAGAACAATATAAAGAAGATAAAACAGTCACTACCCAGAGATGATGACTCCTAGCCCTTTCCCTCTCTTTATTAAAATGGACAAATACACACAACACACAGAGTGTATTATAAATCATAGCTGCATACGTTTTTCTCATTTCTTCCACTTACTATATAACATGTCTCCATACTGTTCAAAACTGTTTATAGGTGTCTCTTTCTTTCTTCAGTGTGCTCCACCACTTTCAGAACCTTCTGGGCTATTTTTCTAATTACGCATTCTGAAATCTTTGAGGGGTGGGGGCAGGTTGCAGAATAGCGTACTCTTTATGTACAAAGACCAGGTATATACCACAGGTCTTCAAAAAGTTCATGGAAAATAGGTACTGTAGGAAACACACTCTACACAGATTTAAAAATTTTTTTCACCAAAATAAACTTATCTTTTCATTCCAGTTTCCACAAACTTGTTGAAGCTCCTTTATAGAAGTACAAAAAAAAAAAAAAAAAAAAAAACACTGTGTATCTTTAGGGAGTGGCAATTAACAGCCTAAAATATCTCAAGGATTCCTTAAGGGATGAGGAATGCTACAATGAATAAGATAATTGATTTAAACAGTCCTTTTAGATTAAAAAAAATTGCCAACACACACTTAGTACTTGATATTAGACTATTAAAATAAAAGCAAAAACTAGATAATTTTATTACATTTGTTAATGACCATATGGTCTTTTTTAGTGTTGGATCTCTAACAATCTGAGTCATAAATGCAGGGAAAATGAAACTGACCTACTTGCTGGCAATCTGCACTGGGCTCCCAGACTTCTATGTGTCCATCATTTAACTCCACAGGAAGGTATGTGAGTCCTCTGGGCATCCTGTGTGTGCATCTATGCAAACTGTTGTGTAGCTTCTGAGAAGTGGCGCACCTTGCCGCTCAGAGTGGCACATTCACTCAGAGGCAGAGCAAAGGTCTGGTCCTGCTGGCAGCCCACCTCCCCCACCCCCACGGAACCCTGGTGAAGTCACTAGAACTTAGTGTCTCCAGCTGTCAAGTGGGAGGGTTGGAGCAGATTTCTAAGTGGGGATGGAGTTCCAGGATTCCACACAATCTAGGGGTTAAGCATTCGGGGCCCAAACGCTACACTGTCGAAACCCCTAGAAAACAGAGAAACGGTGTTCTCCCTTCTACATGCCCCACCTCCTCCCCGACACACACAGACTGGAGCCGAGTACTCTCCAAGTGCCGTCCACACAGCCAAAGCTTCTGCAGACGAGGAGCTGATGTGCTGACTGCAACTCTGAAGGCACACGTTTCACTCTGCCCTTTCGCTGAGCTTTTTATGGGTTCATTTCCCATGCAGAGCTTCGGGGCAGATCTTTGCCTGGATGCAGAAGATAAACACTAGACCCTAATAAACAGGCTTTTGTTTGCCTCCAGGCCACCGTCCTGTGCTTTAGCACTCAACAGTGGAGAAGTATCAGCATCTTAAGACCATGGTCTAATTAAAAGAAAGTTTTAAGAACTGTGAGCCCTTGTGGAATGGCTCACCAAATGTGAGCATCCCCATTCTGAAAGAATGTATTTTTTTTTTTTTTTTTTTTTTTTTTTTTTTTTTTACAGGCAGAGTGGACAGTGAGAGAGAGAGACAGAGACAGAGAGAAAGGTCTTCCTTTGCCGTTGGTTCACCCTCCAATGGCCGCCGCGGCCGGCGCACCGCGCTGATCCGATGGCAGGAGCCAGGAGCCAGGTGCTTTTCCTGGTCTCCCATGGGGTGCAGGGCCCAAGCACCTGGGCCATCCTCCACTGCACTCCCGGGCCACAGCAGAGGGCTGGCCTGGAAGAGGGGCAACCGGGACAGAATCCGGCGCCCCGACCGGGACTAGAACCTGGTGTGCCGGCGCCGCTAGGCGGAGGATTAGCCTAGTGAGCCGCGGCGCCGGCCCTTTTTTTTTTTTTTTTTTTTTTTTTTTTTTTTTTTTTTTTTGAAAGAATGTATTTTAAAAGGTACTGGAGGGCTGGCACCATGGCTCAATAGGCTAATCCTCCGCCTGCGGCACCGGCACCCCGGGGTTCTAGTCCCAGTCAGGGCGCCGGATTCTGTCCCTGTCGCTCCTCTTCCTGTCCAGCTCTCTGCTGTGGCCTGGGAAGGCAGCGGAGGTTGGCCCAGGTCTTTGGGCCCTGTACCCGCATGGGAGACCAGGAGGAAGCACCTGGCTCCTGGCTTCGGATCAGCGCAGTGCACCAGCCACTTTGGGGGTGAACCAATGGAAAAGGAAGACATTTCTCTCTGTCTCTTTCTCTCACTGTCCACTCTGCCTGTCCCCCCCCCCCCCAAAAAAAAAGGTACTGGAGGATGGCATTGCCTCAAGTGCACATCGCCCACTCCATCTTTTTCCATCTCTCAGGCACCATGAAGAGTCATCTCCCACAGAGGGACACCCAGAAGCTGGGGGCTCAGGAGCGGCCCGGAAGGCAGCATGCACTGGCTGGAGGAGAAGGCGCGCGCACTAGTGTGCACTGGCTGGAGGGGAAGACAGTGTGCACTGGCTGCCTGGCAGGCTGCATTTCTTGTACTGAAACTCATTATGCCACCAGACTGTGTTCCAATGAACATGCGTCAGGTTCCATCTCAAAGCCTGCTGCACCCCCAGGATGGAGCTGAGATTCCTGCGTGTAGGTGCAGCCATAGCGTCCCGAATGAAATGTGTTGCCCAGTTGGGCATCGTTCTTTTTTAATGTGAACTCCTTAATTGACAGATAAAAGCAGACTAAATCCTCTCTGATTTTGGCCAGGCAATGTGGGCCATTCTCTTGACTGATCTACAGCCACGGTGCGGGCTCAATCTGCGTGAACCAAGGAACTAAGACCAAATGAAATCTGAAATGGAAAGCACGTCTTAGACTCTGGAAGGAAAATAAACACGCAGAACCTAAACTGCAAACAGAACAGGTGTGCACACAGTTAGAATTGCGCAAGCCTTTGCATAAAATGCTAATAGGAGCTTTATGCTCCCTTTCAAAGCAGGAAATCTGAGTTCCCAGGAATCAAAGGGTTGAATTCCCCTTTTCACTCTCTCCTAGAACTCCAGAATCCCACATATTACAAAGTTAAAGAATCTCTGGCCAGAAGCCTAATTTTAACTCTATTTTTTCCCAAAACATACACATCTACAGGGATCTTAACTCTATTTAAAAATAATTTCCTCTAATTTGGAAAAAATAAGCACTTTTTTTAAACCCGAGAGTGACCACATGGGCCACTGAGTGCTTTCCCCTCTTGGCTAGGAGATAATCCGATGTTCTTCTGTGCATGCCTTTCTCCACATTTATCCTTTAAAAAACTCTCTGCCTTTCCAGTAAGTACTGGACCCTGGATTTCAAGGGCCTGGGTTTTTTTGTTTTGTTTTGTTTTTTGACAGGCAGAATGGACAGTGAGAGAGAGAGAGAGAGAGAGAAAGGTCTTCCTTTTGCCGTTGGTTCACCCTCCAATGGCCGCTGTGGCCAGCGCACCACGCTGATCTGAAGGCAGGAGCCAGGTGCTTCTCCTGGTCTCCCATGCGGGTGCAGGGCCCAAGCACTTGGGCCATCCTCCACTGCACTCCTGGGCCTTAGCAGAGAGTTGGCCTGGAAGAGGGGCAACCGGGACAGAATCTGGCGCCCAGACGGGGACTAGAACCCGGTATGCCAGTGCCGCAGGTGGAGGATTAGCCTAGTGAGCCACGGTGCCGGCCCAAGGGCCTGGTTCTAAGATTCCTGGAGTCTACCACTAAATTCCATGATTTGCCTAGAATGCCTTAAGCCACCATAATTGTATACAACATGAAACTAAAATAAAATGCTACCATGCAATATAGTCAATAGAATTTGATCTTCTTACCCTTGATTTCAAATGCAAGTCAAATGAAACAAATTACTCCCAGTAAAGCAGAACTCTAATGAGCCTGTTGTGGGCTTCAGGTGACTTTTTATGGTAGAAATATGGACCTTAATTGGTGGAGGGGAACACATTCTCAAGAGTCTTCTCAGATTCCTTCCCCCTAAGAAAAAAGATCCCAAGGGACACATTCTCAGCCCCAGAACTCGAGGGCTACCTAGAAGAACAAAAGGCAAAAATCCACGACACCCACCTCCACCCCTGCCCTTCTGCCTTTTAGCATCACCAGCCACCTGCTCACCCAAGGTAAAGGTGCCTGGGCAGCTTGGAATCTTCTCTTTGCCTAACCTCTAACAGCCCAAATGTCACAGCCTCCCTGTTGAGGCATTCTGTGACAGCATTCCTTTCTCTCGTCTCCTCAGCAAGTCACAGCCTCCACTCAAGCCCTCTGCACATATCCGAGTGATTTCCAAGCAACCTCCCAGCAGGATTGCTGGTCCTCCATCCCTGGCATTTCCAGAAGGTGATTCTGAACGACACATGGAATCACACCAGGCTGTTCTTGGAGAACACAGGCTGGATGCCCACTGCCAAATGAGAAGGTTCAGAATACCACACAGAGACCAACACGGTCTGGCTCTCCAACCACCTTTTGATTCATGGTGGAACCCAGTGGGGCTTGAATAAACAGATCTAGATGGGGGATAATAAAGAGTGCAAAGTCATAGCAACCATGAAAGTCAACCACACACGACGCCCACTCTGACCAAATCCAGGCCAAGTGCTTCATACGCTCTCAGTTCTCTCAATAACAAGGCCGGTCTTATGTACCTCATTTGTCAGCTCATTAGGTGGCAAAGCACAATGTTAACCCATGCCAAGTGACAAAGTCCCTATCCCTATGTTACATTGCATTGGTCCCACATGCTGTGGTCTATACAGGTGGACCGAGTGATGCTGTATGCTGCTGTGAATCCAAAATTCATGGCAAATATCCCCCAGACCCTGGTCCTAAACCCCTAAATATGCAAGAGGAAGACTCTTGAGAAAGCAAGCATTGGAGAGTCCAGGAGAGAGTCAAGAAGCCTGAGTTCCAACTAAAGTAGAGGAGTTCTGGCCCAGGCCATGCACAGAATCTAAAAACACACCTGTTCCAATCACCTTTCTCAGTCATCCCCAGGCGAATGCAGAGGGGAAAAGGAGACTGAAGAATTTCATCTCCAAGTAACCTTCTTGTTTGGTTCATACCCATCAAGCACCATTCTGATGCTATGTTGCCTTTTGGTGTTGGGGGACCTATGAAGGTAAGAATATATGACCTCAGGACCTTTGCCCATACTGTCTTCTTTTCCTATACTGCCCCCCCACCCCATTCAAGCCTTCACCATTTGGCTTAACTAATGACTACTCCGTATCTCTCTCAGGCTTAAGCATATTTCTTCAGGGATACCCTCTGTGAGTAGAACAAATCCCCCATTCAATGTCCCCAGCATGCTCTTCCTCTTGGCATTCAATGTCATTGTAATTTCACGTGTGCTTTGGTCATTACTTAATGTCTCTCAAACTTGAACATCAGCCCCAGGGCAACAGGGAC